>NC_087375.1:26550190-26850190 GCF_031761385.1 Necator americanus
ACTGTACCGAACTTCGTGTCGTTCTGGCTCGACTACACTCATTCGCTTCACTGAGGGATCGAAAAAAAAATGAGGAGTTCGGGCAAACGAATATTTGAGGATATAGAAATTGTAAGATGAGTTTAGCTCAGGGTTGGAGTCAGAATGAGACCACAACTTGGACAACAAACGAGAGAACAGCAGTCACCTTCTACATTCATGATGGGATGTTCCCAGGTCTCACTGTCACACCATTTTCTTTACATCTATTTACCTTTTCTAGTTTCATGATGAAATCATGAGCATTAGCTATACGTGCAGCCTCTTCTGCCTGTTCATCGCTGATTCCTCTACCAAGCACAATATTTTCACGAATAGTGCCATTAAAAAGACAAGGCTCTTGCTGTACGATACCGATCATCTAAAGGAACTGATGCAAGTACTTCATCTGGAAATCATATGAAAATTTATCCTGTTCCATACAGTCGGATGAAGCCGACATGGCTTATGGTCTAATCGCGTAAGCGACCGCCATCCGCCCGATGGGACACTAGCTAGACTTCGCAGTCCCATTTAGTCTAGCAACGGTCAGAACCTCTTACGCGACTCCTCCACAAATCTTACCTTTCTCAGATCAGTTTGTTTAATGGATCGAATATCGCGTCCATCTATTGTCATTTTTCCTTCACAGCAGTCGTACAGACGTGTAATAAGACCAATCTGAAAGAACACAGTAGAATTCAGAAGTCTTTGCTAATAGATTTATGTTTTACATACACCCGAGAAGGTGAAATAGTACAGTACACAACTTCTACTCCTTTGCTTCAACTAATTTACAAACGATTGAAGGTATTATAATGGGATCGAAACTTCACGAAAACTTCTCAAAGCGGTAAAGTGGCACGTAGCTATTAGTAACGAGCGGAACCCTGGCTAGAACCAGCTAGAACCTGCATTTCGCGGTGGTCCCATGTCGATTCTCACCTCTTACTCTTCGGCACCTCTTCAAGGGCAGCCGCTTCCGCAACTGTCATGTCGTTTGGATCCGACTATACCTGCGCTGCGACAACATGTCCACCGCTACCCGAAGGGAAATAAGAAACTTATGGCTTCAAATCTTACCGTTTTACCACACTGCACTACAAGTTTTTCCTCGTGCCCATACTTCCTTCATTTCGTAATGGCTTGCCTGCATTATTTCTTGGTTTTAGTCTGTGATTGCACCAATTTTTGCGTTTAGCAAGCCCAATAACACAAGTCAAGTCACTGACACATAGCTCAACATCAAAATGTTATCAAAAGGCCTGGTTTATTCTCCAAAAGAGGCACATATCCGGACTTTTGTGTACAGCCAACTAGAACAACGCATTGCACTTCGAGACATCATTTTTGTTTATACTTAGAAAGAGTACATGACGCCATTCACAGCACTCAATTCTTCCTCACTCATTTTCGAAAGATTGTATACGCATATTTAAGTATTTTATGTTTCATAAGTTAAGCTACACAGAAATTTGGGGGGAAATGTCGTTGGGGGGGGGAGGAGGAGGACACTCAGTGGCACCCTTATTTCCGAAGCTCTAACTTACTTTTTTCTCTTGGTACTTAAGTTTACATGTCATAGATCCTCTAAGACTAATGCTTAGGCCTTAGGATCCCGATTGATTTGAGTATTTACTTCGAGAAATAAGGGCGCCATTGAGTGCTCCCCCTCCCCCTAACGACACCTTAAACGAAATCTGAATCCTCAGAAATTCCATTAGTTCTAATTCTTTAGAACTCCTTAGTGTTGAAGATGCGAAGAAAATAGAAGGTATGGAGGATTTAAGCTGAGATTACAGCAATTGCTGGAGAAACATTCTTCGTTATTCCCTACTGCAGAATTTGCAGAGAAAAAAAACTAAACGACACATTATTTTGCAGATGAAAAATAATTTAACGGTAGGTAGGGAAGTCCCGAACTATGCTAAATGCGTAGTCAAATAAGAATGGGAAGAAATGTTTGCTTATATCTTTCAAATTATCAGATTCAGACTGAATACATCTTCTCTGCCACAAATCTAGAATTCGAAATCACACACCAGTCTATCAACAAAAAAGGTCAATGCAATAATTAGGATCTTCTCGAAATCCTAAGAGGAAGAAATGAGGGCACAAAATAAGCAAGTTATAATACTTTAACGTACGCTTGTGCTCTTTCCACAACCACTTTTTCCGACGAAAGCAATGGTTTCGCCAGGCTCCGCATACCAGCTGAGACCTTGAAGAATTGGGGTTTCCCTGCAATGAAATGGATATGTTTCAGTGGTTGAATGCTTTGGACGTAACCCTCATCACCTTGAGGGATACTTGAAATAAACGTCTTTGAACTCGAGCCGTCCCTCACATGATGTCAGTCGTTCTCCATCCGCTTCACCATTTTGTTGTGCCTTGACGTAGACCATGTACAGTAAGGTTAAAACGACTCGCCGAAGGAGGCGCAGTGGGATCCTCAATAGTTCCTCTGAAAGTGCGGAGCTATTTGAGGGTCCCACCGCGCAACTTCGGCTACAAGACTTGTGGTCGGGTGAAAACGACATGAATCACGAGTGTAGTCGCGGTGCACTTGAGCCAAGGTGGGACCTCGCAAGCCGCAGCGACTACATTAGTGGTGCCAGCAAGGGTTTCACCACGCTTTTTTCCACCGAAGCGTCTCGAGGGAAGCCGCGTACGTACATGCTTCATGCCGTTTTGGCCCTACTATACGTAACTGCGCCAGGATTAGTTTTGTTGCTTTGATGTAGGATCTTAATTCAATGGTACATATAGTAGAGTCAAAACGACGTATAGCGCAATGCAGTTGCGTAAGCGGTTGCGCTCGAAGCGGTGACGATCGAGTGAGAACCCTTGCTACCATAGTTCATTGTTGCAGTTCGCCATGGTCCCACGTCCATTTCAACCCCTCTCGCCGCCGCGCAGCTTCGAGCGCAGCATGTGCATTTTGCTTCACGTCGTTTTGACTCGACTATAATTCTATTTTATTTTTTAAATTTTATTCCGCGGACTTCATTATGTTACTGATGGAGTCCAGAAAAGAGATATTTTCGATGTATTTGTAGAGAAAATTGTGGTTTCACCACAACATATTGTGATCAACATGGCTTTATAGGGCACGTGTCGTGCTCGCGTCGCAACTGCGAGGATCCCGTCGCACGCCCTTTTCTTACTCTGATTTCTATGATCGACTAGTATGTAGGGAGACGTTCTTAGCACTCGGATTCATGCTCCAATTCCGTTGGTCCCGTCTTATGATTCCGTCATATCTCTCGTGCAATTTTGAAAATCATGGAATTCTGGCCCGTGATCTATGTGGAAGAGCATCGGCCAGCACCATCTAAATAATGTAGAGGCTCGAGCCTCCAGCAAACTTGCTAGGCAACTTAACCGCTAACTTAAGGCTCTCCCATTATGTACCACTTAGCGGTGTATTGTGTGTACTGCGACTAACCACATATGTGTATAGTGGTACCTTACCTCGTTGTTTATATTATGCCGTTGTTGTGTATAGTTCTGGTGCTCTGTAGTGGGATGTACGATGTCATTATAGCAAAGCAGCATTGATAAATCATGATTAAGCTATGTTTGGTATCGCACAACCTACTGGTTCAAAGGAAAAATGCAGCGAAATGGCGGAAGAAGAGGTGAAGTAGAAAGGCGCTGCCCCAACTCCTTAGAGGGCAGTAAATGGTATAAGAGCCAGAACTTCTGGTCACGCGTGGGTATGGGTCCAGTTCCCAGCATCATGAATGATGAGCGCAATGGCAGTTTCCTTACAGTGACTACCGCCAATTCTGGTGCACCGATCAGAGTTTAGCTGTCGATTCATGAACTGGTGTTGTGGTACATTTCGCGATTAGATGTGTTAGAATTCCCTTATACTACCTACACGCATCATTTTCTTCCTTTTCTTCCTAGCAGAAATAAACAGGTGATGCCAGATAAAACTAAGCGGGAATTTTTGTTTTATTGTGGTTTCTTTCCAGAGCTCAAGGCATTGAATTTCCCTACTTCGGGAACGTGTGTACAGAAATGTAACGGCAAAACATTAAATATTGGGAACTCTAGATCACGTTTGTTTGCTCAAGTTCCTAAACAGTGGAAGACCAGCAAAACTGTGTTGTTTTATAAAAAGGGAGATCCACATGACATCGGCAACTATGGCCCAATCTGCTTACTGTCCGTCATCTACAAGCTCTTTATAAGAGTGATCCTTAATAGGATTGAAAGAGTCTTGGATGAAGGACAGCCATGCGAGTAAGCAGGGTTTCGAAAAGGATTCAACACGATTGACCACATTCACACTGTTTCGAAACTCATCGAGGTATCACGAGAGTACAGGATGCCGCTCTGTCTCACCTTCATCGACTTAAAGAAGGCCTTCGACTTAGTTGAGACGGAAGCGGTCGTGGAAGCCTTGGACAACCAAGACGCCCCTACTCAGTACATAAAGGTACTTCGAGAGTTGTACAGTAACTTCACGACCGGAATTTCGCCATTCTATAAGAATATCATCATTGACGTGAAGAGGGGGGTCCGATAGGTGATACAATCTCACCCAAAATATTCACAGCCACCTTCGAGAACGCAATGCGAAAGTTGGAATGGGACGACATGGGAGTGAAGGTTGATGGTAGGCGGCTACATCATTTGCGCTTTGCTGATGATATCGTACTGATAACACCTACCATCAGCCAAGCGGAACGAATGCTGACCGAATTCGACGAAACATGTGGATGCATCGGTCTTCAGCTGAATCTACAAAAGACGATGTTCATGTGGAACGAATGGGTCTCGGATGCCGCATTGACCATCAACGGAACGAACATATCTGAATGCACCAGCTACGTTTATCTGGGTCGAGAATTGAACCTGATGAACGACCTGACCCCCAAGCTGGAGGAAAAGACAAGCGGCTTGGGGAGCGTATAAGAGCATCGAGGATGTAGTGAAGAAGACCAGGAACACCCGGCTCCGTGCTCACCTCTTCAACACCACTGTACTTCCTGCTTTGACCTATGCTTCGGAAACCTGGGCATTTTGCAAGCAGGAAGAAAACGCGGTGAGCGTCATTGAACGCGCAATTGAGAGAGTGATGCTAAGAGTATCCCGTTTCATGCAATTGAAGGATGGGATTCGAAGATCTCTCCTACGTCAGCGATCGAAGATTAGAGACTCCGCCGCGTTTGCCAAGGAAAGTAAAATGAAGTGGGCCGGAAACGTGATGCGCTTTGACGACAACCGTTGGACCAGAGCCGTGAGCGACTGGGTTCCCCGCGATATTAAGCGCACTACAGGAGGACCACCGATCCGATGGTCAGATTTCTTCACAAAGTCCTTCAAAGAAAATTGTGATGTTCTTCGGGTCCCACGCGAAAGGAGGAACCACTGGGCTACTCTGGCACGCGATCGGGACAAATGGAAGAATTACTGGCGCTCGCTCGACCAGTTCGAAGATCAACGGGAGTAAAGATGATCTTGTAAATCAGAGGAGCTGGACCGTCATCTGGTAATTTGGCCCCCTGAATCCGAGCTGTCGTGACTTGTGTTAGAGAACGGATGCCCACTGCTCTCTCCGACTAGAACGGACTCAACCCACGACAATGTGCATGCAAAACTTTAATGGAGGGTAGTGAATAAAACAAATGCAAAAAGGTTTCAATTGAGTGACTACCAACACTGGATTTCCTGGAAAATTTCGACCTCGTCACCCAATGTGTCTGCAAAAACGCATGGAAATATTCAATCATCAGTAGTTGAGTATGGAGTATGGTTTCTTTTTGTAATCAGGTTTTACACGCACTTCTCAATTATTGGAGAGCGAAAACGTCTCTGGAGAGAAGTCTGAGATTCTACATTCTATCCGAAGCTCCTAAAGCCAGATCGCGCAACCGGGGCGCTTCCTATAGATACTCTCGGTCTCTATTTTTTTGTAACTCTATTCGTAGTTGTAACGATGACTTTTTTCTGTATCTGCGGTTGAAGTTATCTGGTGGCTGATCAGCAGTTTTGAACTTTCAACATGTATTCATCAAATGGTTCATTGCACTATGGTCCGCCTCCTTGGTACCGCACAAGTAGCTGCTCACTGTACCATTTTTTATTGCCGTCTTAGTTTTGTCCTAGTTTTAGTATTCCGTTCTTGCTATCGTTGTTCTAGCTTGTAACGCATTCTCTTTATAGTATATAGTTGATATAAATATATATCAATACGTACTTATCAAATGCTTCAGGTTGCTCTTTTTGTACCGCATAAATAGCTGCTCACTGAACCATTTTTTTATTATGGTCTTCGTTTTATTAGTATTAGTATCCGGTTCTTGTTATCGTTATTCTCGCTTGTAATGTATTCTCCTTACAGTTCTTATAATTATATCAATAAACCAGCTTTAATTATCCATGTTTGAGGTACAGAAGCGAAAAACTCGCGTGGTATCGACGAATGCTGAGCCTCCTTCATATTCCCTAGCTGTTTGTTTGCCATTTTGCCCTCAAGCAAGCGAAGGCCGGAGCCCGTCCAATTTGCTCTCTCTTGTTTTTGTTTTCACTCCAATGTTCTTTACATTTAGTATGAAAATGCAGATTTTATCGTAGCGTATTGTACACAATAATAACCATATAATACCAATAAGATTGCAGTGCAGTACGTCGTAAATATCACTTTTCATAGGTTTGGTCGTGCCTAGTCATCACGTTATAGAGAACGCAGAACTGGGACATTAGGGACTAACGACACGACGTAAGGACATGATTTCAGAAAGGTAGTTCCCTTGACAATCTCAAAGGAACTACCTTTCTGAAATCTTGTCGTTAGTCCCTGAAGCTGTCAGCTTATTCCTACTGGCCAGCCACTACTCTCCAAGTTTTGCGGAAGGGAGTACAGTCGGGTCAAAGCAGTGTAACTGCGATGCAATTATTTAAACGGTTGAGCTGCCAGGGGGACCTTCCTAACTTTAACCGGACCGTGAAGTTGAGCGTATGTCCCAACTCCTTTGCACAGGAAGTGAGGTGATTTTGATTACACTTTGAGTTTTTTGAGGGAACAAGCGTTGTTGTTGCGAAGTTCTCCTTAGTTAATCCAAGATTGTGGTTTATTCACTAATTCATTTAGAAATAGATTTTTTTGTTGATATCCGCAGTTCCTTTTTCTGGAAATTCATTAGATTGTAAAAATGCGAGAAGAAACAGTACCAGATCAATAGTCTCGTAGATAATGGCAGCCGCAATCCTAGCCTTCATAATAGCCATCATATGAGGGCCAAGCAGTCCGAAGAAATAAGAACCTTGAAATAAGTTCACATAAATTTTGGGATTTTGACTTTCGAAAATAAGATGAGAAATTATCTGATCTTCTAATTTTCAAATTCTGCAGTCATGATAATTGTTTAATGATATGACATCATTCTAAATAGAGAGCAAAAAGCTACGTAGCAAACTGTTGGAATTCTTCAGAGTGCTGTCTCTTCTTGGATGTTCTACAATTTAAGAGATGGGAAAGAAAATTTCTTACATACACAACTATGTACCTAGTAATATAGCTGATGCTGTAATGAAAATTGTGCCAGGTTCTGGAGTAATTCCATAGTAATAGCTTGGAATACCATATCTATAATAAACTGAAAGTATTTTGAACTGAACGACAAATGGAATTCAGAAATTTTTCAAAGGAAACTAGGTCAAAGTGCTGACCAATCTCTCTGGTTTTTTGAATGGTTTAAAGAACAAAAATAAAATTTTTACTTACAAAAATGCCGCCGCAAAGAAGACGTAGAGTTGGAAGAACATGAAACCTTCGAAAAATCCGTTAATAAAGCTGTACTTTATAGCAAAACGGATTCCTTTCTTAAGATTTTCCGAGTATTTCTGTAACAAAACTTAAGCGAGCTTTCTTGGAGCCTTTCTGTTTTGATGTGATTTCGTATCTGAGCCGTACTTTCACCATATGCTCCTGTCCATTACATGCTGCTACTGTTTTAACGTTCATAACCGCCTCTTCCGCAATCGCCCCTGCTGAACCAGAAGCAGACATCATTCCTTGCATTGAGGAAGCGGACAGCTGAAAATGCAGAGATTATGAGCATTCCTCCTGCCTAGACTGTGGAAAATGTAAATCCTAAGTAAATGCCGCATCTGACTAGTTGTTTTACCAAAGAAACTGAAATTAAGCGGTTCTTGGGGCTGCGTATACAAGTCTGATTGCTACCTGCTCGCGGTAGCCCTGCTTTAACTAAACACAATCAGACGTTCGAGTGTACGCATTGAGAACGCACGAACTATATAACCTGCACTGTTCTATGGCAAAAACTTCTCATACATTGCAAAAAGGTAATGTCGTCTAGCTCACGCCAGAGCCCATACTCTGGAAGGTCGAATGCCTGAGGGAAACATGGACACTCCGGGGATAAACATCCGTCTCGTTACACAGAACTGCCGGTCGCAGTCACGTGAACTCCAACAAGCTGGTCTATCCAGACTTCTGGATATCTGCATGCACCGTTTGCTGCATTGCAGGAAACACGCGTCAGGGATCGCCCTCTCATCAGTATCGGCAGTTATACCATCTATTGCGACGATGCTGATGAAAGGAAAGTAGGAAGCTGTGCAATAGCTGTTAGGAACGATTATAACAACCTGGTGGAGGAGTTTAGATCAACGTTGTCAATATGCACCTTTGTGAGATCGCAGACGACTCAAACTCTGGATCGTGAGTTCTCACGCACCTACTGAGCCCGCAGAGGACCACAACAATGGCTCGTTTCATGATGAACTCAATCCGTTGGCATCTATACCGAGCCAGCAGGCGGTAATTGTCGGAATAAATGCGAATGCAAAGATGGGACCTGAACAACAATCCGATGTGCTTGGAAAATGGTTCTATCCCATGGAGCGGACATCGAGCAACGGAAATCGTTTGATAGACCTTTGCGAGCAGACGAATTTCATCATTGGGGAGCGTGTAAAGAGGGTCCCAGCGGATTTACGAGCAGGCCCCGATCATGCCTCGGCAAAGCAATTAGCAATTTTGCGAAGAAAAGATTTGCTTTTGTTGCTATCTAAATAGCTGACTCTGCTCACCTACTGCTAGATAGACATCACACGCTGCATCACTGCATCACTGCCAGGTTTCAATTCACGAGCTACTAAATTGTTTTGAAGGGTCACACATCCACTGGATGTGATTTGAGACGTGAGATGAGCTGTTCTCAAATTTGTAATTGTAAGGTATTTGTGCCAGCAAGAGAAACCAAGCAAGAGAAGTCTCCACATGAAACACGAAAGAAAGATGCATACAATAGCTTCAAATTACGTATATGGAAATTTTCGTTGAAATTGGAACATTCCAGCTTTGAAAAGTAACGAGGATGAGGCTAATCGTTATCCTGTAAGTCCCAAGCTTTTCTTAAAGCATAATTTATTTCCTGACAGATGGACCTTCTGTATCTTTGATCTCTGATAAGAAAAAGAGCTAGTAAGATAAGAGTTCAATACTTCCTAAGGGTAAAATCTAGACAAGACTAGCCCCTGTCCTCTTACTTCAAAACCACACAAAATGATAAGTACTTTTAACTATATTCTTTTTAATTTGTTCAGTAATTTTGACAACTCACACCATTCTTCTTTACATGTTTCCTTATAACTGTGTAGTTCTTTGCGTCACTGTGGCCAAAACAACATCAAAGACGCTTGTATGCGTCTCCATGAACGACTGGAGCGTGACCTCCAAGGTCTGTGCGCGTATCCAACGGCATATCCACAGGACACACAATGTCTCGGAGGCATTTGCGGAGAATCCGCCGGGACCCTCTTTACCGTTCCCCTCATCATTGCATCCACATTTAAAAGGAATCATAGACGCCGTCAGCTTACGGGGCAAGGGACAACCCCATTAACGCCAGAAGAGCAGCGAAAGCGGAAGATGTCAACTCTTAAGCTTCAGCTCGATTGCGCTCTGACGAAGGACATACCTTTGTCACATATCCGAAAATCTAGAGCTGTCTGGAACGTCGCCTTCGGCTCCGATCACCGCCCAGTTCTTTTCAGCTTTATGGTACAGTTCCTGAAAAGGCATAGGGAAGCTCAACATCAACAGGAGCTCGACTTTGCAGGTCTGAAAAACGAGGAGTGCAAAAAGAAGTTCCGCCAACGAGAAGCGATCAATATTGGATTCTGAACCAGAAAGACAGTGGATGACGCTGACTCTTTCACCTAATGCATTCAGGACGCTGCAAAGAAAACGCTCCCGGTTTTAGCACCGAAGAGGAAGTTCGCGACAAGACAATATCCATGTACAATTCTGTATGTGTTGCCCACACTACTGGTCACTTCAGACAGGAGAAGCGTCTGAGGAGGTTGAGCCGTCAGCTGAAACGTGATGGTGAGAACGAATGGACGTCAAGAGCGAAGGAGTCTGAGAAGGCGTGGGAGGACAAGAACCCGAGAAAAGCCCATGCTCTGCTAAGGCAGCATAGCAATATGAAGAGGTGTTCGCCTGTCCTGAGCACAGCCAACGGAGTCTCTTTCGGGGAGGCTACCTTGCCGATCTGGCGGGAGAATTTTAACACTTTGTGTAACAGACGAGCGCCGTCAATCCCTGAACTCGAGTACGTCCAAAGACAGACATGCACCACGATCAGCGAAGGGCCACCGACGGAGTCAGAGGTTCTAGTCTGTATACAAAAGATAAAAAATGGTGGAGACGACGGGATTGGTGCAGAAATGCTGAAATATCTTCCTCTGTCTGGGATTCGTGAGATGACGAGGATCATCCGTTCAATATGAATTGACGAAAGGATTTCTGACTCGTGGAGACACGCCATCATAATTCCCCTCCACAAGAAGCTCTCCGTTACGGAACCCAGTAATTCCCGAGTAATTTCATTGCTGCGCGTAATGTACAAGGTTTTGGAATGGATCATCCTGGATCGACTAATCCGACATCGCGAAGAAACCACACGTGACGAGCAAGCCAGCTTTCGCCCTGGTCGTTCGACGATCAATCATGTGTGAGAAGAGTGATTGAAGTGCTGCAGCGGTATTCGAAACCTCTACAGTTAGCATTCTTGGACTTCAAAGCCGCTTTCGACTCTCCTCACTGAGGCCGTCTTCTCAAGGCGCTTCGCGCCGATGGAGTTCCAGGAAAATTCGTACGCCTAATAAACGACATGAATAGAAGAACAAGTGCTGCGGTCCGAATACCAGCTAGTTGTACTACAGTGTGGAGTCTGGAGTAAGACAAAGGGCCGTGGCGGGACCCTTTCTGTTCAACTTTGCCGCGTTGATGACATGATACGAAGAACAGTTGAGCAGTGTCCCGCCGATGTCATTTTGCACCTTCTGCACGTCCCTTGGTGGATCTCGAGTACGTCGACTCAAAAATATTCGCTTCTAGCAGCGCGAAGTTACAACATGTCAACTTTGTATCAAAATTAGCTGCAGCCTACGTGCTGCGACTCTGATAAATGCAAGCAGATGTGGGTTTCCTGAGGTTTTTTCCATGCTGACCCTCAATGGGAATCAGGGTGGATGGACAGCCTATCGAACACGTGGATGAGTTCTGTTATTTGGGCTGTAGTGCTGAAAAACGATGGCAGCTACGAGAGCGATATTCAGCAAAGATGCGCTAAAGCTAACTCGGCATTCAACTCATTGACCAAGTGCCAGTGGTCGACCACCATCGCCAACGAAGTCAAACTGCGAGTCTACTTATCCGCAATTCGCCCTACCATGATGTACGGATCGAAGGCTTCGGCATCGTGATGTAAAAGCCTGACGGCATGGAGAGAAAGCTGTTTAAACGACTGCTAGGCTACTTTTGGCCGTTGGTATGCCATAACGAAGAACTTTACTTGGAAGTGGACATGGTGATGGCACGTGAAAAACATCAACATCTTGCTCGGCCTTCTGAAGTAGTCATGGAAAACCATCTTCGCCTCTTTGGTCACGTTATGAAGAGACTGTCTGATCGTCTTGTCCGAGAAGTCCTGAGGATGCTTTCAGATCCCATTTGGAAAAGGTCATCTGATCGTAAAAGAAAGTTCTGGACGGAGGTAGTGAAGGAAGATCAGAGGATACTTGGCGTTGACAGGCAGTTCAGTCGAGACGTGAAATTCCGCCGCTTGTGGAATAGCGACGGATGGGTAGATTTCATGCAAACTCTAGCTGAAAATAGAACGGGATGGGCTCGGATATGTTCAAGGACGACTCACTAGATAGTCGCGTTAAGCTGTAACACCCGGCCGCCGATTAAGTCAAGTAAATAAGTCAAGCGGTTCTTGTCCGTTTTTCCAATCATTGCTGGAAAATTTCGCTGCGATAGCGTGCTCTTTAAAAAGTTTGAAATTTTCGAGGAGTTTTTCAATTTCAGATCTGCTATTTGAGGGCTTTTTTTTAAAATAAATATGGTGATATTGCAAATGATAACTACATTTAATTTTCTGATTTCTTACTATTTGCAGTTTATTGTGTGTTATTTTTAAGTATAAAAAGTAATCACAAGCGGAAAAAGATATGTGAAAGCGCGGATTTCACCAATACGATTACGGAGATTATGGAAATAACAGTTAATAAAAAATAACAAGTAACAGCAACAAACAAATAACAGCTAATATCCCTGACGTTGCTAATTCGTAAAGTATCCCTTTCCAAAATTATGAAGTCCAATTGCTTTTTCTCACTGAATTGGGTGGACTTCTTGGTATATCTATCGTAGTTGGTCATTAAAAACGTAATCAAACCAACCTTTGACATGACGGCCATTGTGATGGCGCTAACAGGGCCAACTCCAACGCATATTAGTGTGATCCTCCAACTGAAAGCGAAAGCGTAAGCAGCACTTGCCAGAAACATGGACACTCCTCTCGCAAGCATTCCCATCTTATCACCAATGCCGTCTTCAATCTGAGCAATATTCCTGCAAAAACCCAACTGTCACCGTAACTTTTCTTATCGTTCAACAAAGTACAGGAATTTTTGGAGGAAAAGCCGCTGTAGAATATTCTTTGTGAACAAACTCATTTAATTGTGTGGTAATTGAACCAGCACTGTTCTTGTCTTGCCATGTAGCACTTTGTCTGAGAACAGCACTAATGAATTCTCTCCGTATTCGCTCTACGATACTTCGACTTGCGAGAGAGAGGAAATAGTGCTGTAACTTCGTGTAATAGTTTTCAGAGAACACATGAGAAGAAATTTCGCACTCGCTACCTGCATATAACATAATACGAACAACAAACAACCAGTAGCTAAATATCCAGCGCATAAATACATAGCCTGTCTCCATAGACTCTCATTTTCAAAGTGCTGAAATGCCAGATTTGAATACTTTTATAGTGGGTTAAACACAGAATTTCCATAAATCGCGCGAGTAATCTTGAACGGGAATTTTTAAGCATCATGTCATCGTCATTATTTGAATCAATAACAGCAAGGATTTGTCTACAACTAGTTGAAAAAGAAACAAAAAATGAACACTCTTGGTCCCATCTAATAGTTCGCTCTTTTCAATCTATTTCACTGATCTGTACTCACATTCGTGTCCCTTAAATATATATTCGCATATAATCCTCCAAAGATGCAAGTCACAGGGAAAATTATACCAACAAGCACAGCCAATGCAAATCCAGCTGCCATTCGGCGAAGGTCATTTTTTGATGCATATCTGAACTGAAAAAAAGCGATAAATCTAGTTTTAGTAGTTTTTAATTTGTTCCATGGATGGAGATAACAAGTGTTACCTCATACGTTGAAGTAAATGAAAACGTTAAATCCTATATTGCTCAAACCAATAATCTACTTCGGAGCAAATGAAGAGAATTTTTAGCCTTTACAACCTCAGAATTTTCTGCAATATTCTTTATAACCAGAAAGTTAGCTCTTCACTGTTACATTTTTATAAAGGACATACGCAGGCGATCAGCATCCAGCATTAGTATCATCACCTTTACTGGTTTATACAGAATGTTATGTATGTTTCTTGCATGCTGTTATCGTAGTCAGTCGTTTCATAACTGCTCTTTCGACTTCGTAAGTGGGAATTCGAATTGTACTGAACAGTCATGTGCGCGATAGTCACGTAATTTCACGCAGGAAATCATTCTGTGTAAGGAGCTCGGTCACAGTCAGGAGTCTGTCAGAGGCAAGGTCCAAAGCACTAGTACAGTGCTGTTGAGACGAGTGTCATCGACCGCATTTTCTGGAAGTGGATACAGCTGTAGCCGAGCCATTAATATGTGAGAGGTCGTCGACAGGACTCAGAGATCCTTTAGGGTCTGAGCGGGAGGATCCAAGCCTAAGCGGTTGAGAAGGCGTGCGTGGCAGTGACAGCCAAGTGGGAGAGGTTGCGCGTGATTGCCTACTTACATTTGTAACCCTCTATTTGTATGTGTGTATTAAATATAAAAGTTAACCGGCTATCTTGTGTATAGTGAAGAGAATAAAGGGACTAAGTGTTCCTCTATCATTCCTATCATATCATACCTTCAGGTGGGGACCAACTGCCCCAACCTCAACATTAATATGTTCATAAAAATCGACTCCTTAGTATAATTAACGATCAGCTGGAAGACAACGAATTTGCGTTGCAGATTCGCTGCTTTAGCTCAAGCACCGGAAATGGTCAATGATCCTACAGAATTTATATTTCGGAGGTTAACTGGAGTGTTCGTTACATCATTTTTGCCCTTTCCTATACAAAATTGGAAGCAGATTCTTGGAAAAATGACAAAGATTGAAATAAAATTAGACTTACTAGCTCTGTGACAGACACTGGCTCTTTTTCCAAATTTTCCTCTGATAGATCACCTCTAAAAATACAAATATAAAAGAATACTTATTTGGTAGACTACTGATTAGCAGAAAGGAAATCTACAATCAATAAGCTCAGTATGTAGCAACTGGATTCTTTCTGAGAGTCCAGTTAATCCTTGTTTTTTTTTTGCATCACTCCGTTACAACTTCTACAATCACATATTACTGATACCAGTTTATCTGCTGATTTCGAGACACGCACCGATCGTAAAAAATTTCCGGATAATTCAATGTTGATTATATATGCAAAAGTGATTTTTTTACAAACAGTATGAGGAAACTTTGTAGATCACATCAACTTTTAAAAAAAAGTTGGTAAATTGTAAAATGTTTTTGCCCAGCATCTGCAAATCACGTGATGTTTGTTTTTTTAGTTACCTTTTGGGAGGAATTTGGTTTCTCAGTAAATGATAAAGGATAAAGTGTCTATCAGTGAATGGGATGCCCCAAGGCATTTTTTCAGTACATTTTCATTACATTTTCATTTTTTACTTCTTCGCTACACCTGGCGAAAAAGCAGATTGGTTGTTGCTTCACGTCTAAAAAGATTTTTCACAGGTTTACTAACGGGAATGAATTGGCAGAACAAAACAAAAAACCAAAAATGAAACTAAAAATGGTAGTATCTACATGGTTTCCTGGTTTGGCACCTTTCAGTAAAAGAAGTTATAAGAGGGCGACGCTACAAATACGTGGAATGAAAGGTTTTCTAAAGAAGACACTTCTGCTTCCTGCTACATAATGGCATATGGTTGTGTAGTAGCAATAACTTACCTGCATAACAGCACATCCATAAACTTTTCAAGGAATGATTTTGAGTTATAACTATCTCCTTTAGACTTTCCCATTTCTGAACATAAATCTTGAAGAAATAATGTAGAAGCGTCAAAGAAAAGAACGTTGAAGAGAAATTTCGAGAGAAAATATAGAGATGACTGTCCAATACAGGCGGTAACAATCGTTGTGGATTGAGCGCCGCCACAATTTCCACATAGGTATGTTAACAGTGCAACGATTTGAATTTTAAAACCCATAAACCGACATCGTCCAGTACGTACCGATCGTTCGTTCGCAGAAGTTTATGCGAAGAGAAGGTGATTGATTTCACTGAGCTTCGACCTAAAAACCAAAACTTCACCAAGAACGTTGTTCCAGTTGTCTTGATTTCTTTCTTAGTTTTGTGGCTCTGTTCTATCGAAGGTAGACGCTGTAGCAAAAAAAAATCTCTAGGTAAAAAAGATGTAAAAAGACTTCTAATTTTAAAAAAGGTAAAAAGTAGAAGAAAGAAAGGATTGCTGAGAATAAATCGGAAGAGAATTTCTTGCTTATATTAATAACTTTATTTTGTTATGTTCTGTAAAAGATCAAAAGATTAAAAATCTTTGAAAAAATTACAATAAATGGAAACTCTATGAATTTCTTGTGTTCTTTACTTCGCAACACTGTTGGAAATTGATTAAGCCTTTTTTCGCCTCTCTACCTGATAACATTTACTATTTGAAACTTAAGAATTAATTTCGGCGCTCTCAATAATAACGAGAACTAATTATTTTTTTACTTTCAGATCATTTTTAAATCACGTATATATACGTATTCATGCATTGGGCAGAGATAAAATAAATGTGTCAGGTTGCATATTGATAAGAGAAATAATTTCATAAAAAGAGTAAGATCAGTAGTGATATATCAGCCTCCTTCCGTCACTCCACGTGGTTTGAGTTGAGATTATTTACACAATGCGAAAGAGTATTTGGATCTGGATGTGAGGGGAGAAATCATCATGTTCAACATACGAAATGTGGCCACATAGTTTAGCAAATATCAGCGTGCTGCAACAAATCACAAACAACACATCAGGAGAATGGTTATTTAGCATTGTTGCTCCTATCATTTCGACCGCCATTCCCATATCGGCGGTTTATTGCTTTCCCTTTTTTAGAACAGCAATGGATTAGTTTATTAAAGCGAGTTTTTCGCCATTTTCATGGATGTTCTGCAAAGTGAAACTTATTGGAGAAATGAAAAGCTGTGAATTGAAAAAAAGGTTTCTTTGGCTCTATGAAAATGGAATCGTTATTAAAATAATAGAATAAATCATGGGCACTAACAGTGCCACATAGTATTTGTCAGCGGGAGTAAAGGCATTTGTCGGATCATGTCCCCGTTTTTGCACCGTCTCCATTATTTGACTTCTTAGTGAAGCCATTGAGTTTTTCAGATTGTTTTCTAACGTATTTGGATGTTTCTTTTGTTTTCGGAGGCAAGAACAGGTTTTACCACGAGAATTCTTTGCATTAATCGGATTTGTAGTGATGAACACTACGCCTTCTCTTGAATTGTAATGATTTCAATGGCAGCACAAAAGGTGAATTAGAAAGACCTAGGAGAAATATAATACTTAACCTTCCTTTTGAAAAATGTTCGTTGCAAAATTAGTGAAGTGACCTGAGTGTGAAGAAGAAGTTCAACTCAAATTTATAACTTAAACTAAAAGTCTGTGTTCATGCAGTCAAGGTCAACTCAGTTTCAATCCAGTTCGTTCCCTTATGGTTAGAATAGGAAGAAAATAATTATAATGTTGATGAATTAATGAACAATTTAAGCAATAGTGTAAGAGAATGGCTGAAAATCACCCATATATTCGTTTCGTTTATATTGTTAATTATTTATTAATGTTATTAATATTAATGTTAATTATTATTTTGAAAACTCGAAAAAAAATATGAAATGACACCAGAGAAAATCAGAAGCTATGCATTTCGAACTTCAATGTAAAATTCAAAAACAACGGATTCTGATATGTTAAATTATAACTGGAATTAAAGATGTAACATCTTGAACAAGGGATCTCGTTTTTATCTACGAAGAAAGGATGAGATAGTCAAGGTTATTCTGAAGCCATTTGCATGAGGTTGCAGCAAATGCTTTGATTTACGAAAGAAGGTTTCATAGTTCAACTCAAATGATAACGAGTTTTCATCAGGGTGACATGATTCGAGCGAAGGTTTACGGTTGAATAGGCGCGTGGAATCCGTTTCTTCTAATCAGAGAAATTTCAGCGAACTTGGAAAGATACTTGTGGGACTTTCTTCGCACCTGCAATGTATTCTGAGCTTGCTTTTAGGCCATCTGTTTTTTTTTTGCCTTTCTGTTTCGATGCACGGAAAACTAAGGAAGCACTTGTGAAAATTCCCAATTTTTACCCCTTATAAACAGTTCAACTCCTCACATCCCTCTTTTTTAGGAGCGACAAAGCCTTTACGTGTTGTCATTTCACACGAAGAACAACACTTTGATAACTCCGTTGGTAGGGGTTTCTCTCTTTTCTTTCCTTCGTTAAGCTCGTTAGGCTGCCAAAGTACTACTTTGAGATAGGATATTCTGTTTCTGGGCACCAGATGTTAAAGTACACACTTGTTTTATTACACAGTGTAATCTGCAAAGTATCCAAAGATCGCTGTCCAAGGAAACACTTTTTTTTACGAGAAAAGTGGATTCTGCTTTCTTTTTGTTCCTCGGGTTTACATCAGTCGTCGAGGACTTTCCTAGAACTACATTGATCCAGCAAGTTAAAGCTGTCATCAAGAACAATTTTGATAAGAAACACTCCAAGAAACCAAGAACTAGATTCGTGGTATGCTGCTGTTAGGGCCTTTCACCGTAGTCGAGTTCTGTTGGAGCCATCTGTTATAACAATATTGATTTGATGTTTATGTAGAGGTGGAAAAAATTAATTATGTAATTAGAGAGTCAACAAATTACTCACTGCTAAGAAAAAAAAACATTCGGGTTAGATGGGAGCCTTGACAATCTCTTTCTGTCATCCCTAAAGGGATAAAAGGACAAAGTCTCTGGCGTGTCAATCCGCTTAGGATGTGGCACCACGTTCACTTCAATTCGGAGTTGTTTGAGGTTGTATTAGATTAAGTTGACGCGTATCTAGAGTCGAGCGTATAGTCATGAAAAAATCCTCCTAATAACGACCTCCACCACAGAAGGCCCTCAAGAAGACTACCCCTTCTTTCTCATTCCTTCTAGTATAGCCGCTCATATAGCAATAAAAAACCAGTCATAATAAAAGAATTAAGGAAACAAATTGGACGCTTGATAAATAAATGAAATAATATAATACAGCAAATATTAGTAAATGAATTAATACTTCTATAACGGATATTAATATAGAGTAAAATAAGCCGCAAGTAAAATAAAAATATGTAATATAATATCGACGCCAAGGGTAGATCACTGCAAAGATTAGGAGTAAGGCACTAGATATCTGCACGTGTAAATTGAAGAGATGTAGCTCTCAACGTGTATTCGACGACACAATTCTTCGTTTGACAGTGATTACAAATGATTACAAACGGTTCGGAGTTCGATCCCCGCAGGAATAATTATTTTTGCAAAATGGAAAAAAAAACAACTGGAATCAACGAAGAACACGTTCTAAACCGCATTCTCACTATTTCCTACCACTATCTACAAACAATAAAGGCGGGTGTTAGTGGTCCGTTGTAGCCACACGGTCGAGGGTTCGAAACCGCACTGGTGCAAACCAAGCCTTTCATCCCTCCGGGGTCGATAAATTGGTACCAGACTTGTCTGGGAGGATAAAAACACTGACTTGACTCATCGGCTAGCCCCCGTAAGTCATTGTATAGGCCAACACGCGTTCCAAAACCTCAACGATTACGAATTCCAGTAAAACGCGTTGGCGCATCGCAAGTGGATTGATACGCCAGTAACTTTATCCTTTTATGACTTTATCTACAAACAATTTTACTTATCGAGAGCGGTAACAAACAGTTGAGAGTCCCCGCCGGAATATTCTATTTTTGCAAAATGGAAAAACAACTAATACCGAGACAGAACGCATTCTAAAAGCATTTTTTCACTATTTTCTACTTCCTACACACAATTTTACTCATTGATAGTGATTACAGACAATGAATAGTTCAATCCCCATCGGAATCTTGATTTTTGCAAAACCGGAAAAATTTGCTGAGAAGTACATTTCACAGACACTTTTTTTTTTTGAAATTGTATTTAGAGCACTGTTCGATGCATACAAGTATTATTTGGAGATCATTTTACTAATTAGAACCAGGCCTTGATTGGAAAGGGATTTTAGTAGCTCGAAATAAATATGAGTGACGGAATACGGATAAGACTGAGGAAGACAGAGATGGCTGCTTTCTGTAAAGGAAGATTCGCGCTATAATAGCGTTAAAGCATCTTTTTTTTTAGGAACCTTCTGATTTTTTTGAAAGGTCGTTTAGAAAAAGTTGAGAAAACTAGCATTTTTCTCAACTTTCCCTTAACTAGAGAAAAAAACGAAAGCTTTTGAGAGAACGAAAACTATCTGAAGGAGCGAAAAAAAGAACTCTGATAGCGGAAATCTTCTTACATTACATACTTCAAACCGAATTCATTTCTATGATCTACGAGCTGAGTTGTTGGACTTTGCTTGAATCTTTTGACTCGTTCCGGAATATCTGAGATTTCGCACCTTTTCCCTTCGCGAGATTACGGTAGCGCAGTTGGAAATTTCGATGCTATATTTGGATAGAGCATCACCCAAAGCCCTTTATGCTTTGGTTCTTAAAAGTGTTATTTCTAATTTACGCATCTTCTGCTCCCACTCAGCTCTATTCTTCATTCACCAACACGGTAAGCAATTAAACTAAAACTAAACTAACAAAGATATGGAAATCGAGAACAAAAAGAGGCGAATGTTCAAACAAAACATTCGGATGACAAAACAGAACAATTGAAATAGGCGAGAACAGAACGCTGCTTATCTCTAATTCAACGACCATTTAGATAACTTATCAATGATATTAAAAACTCGTAACTGCTCCCAAATTAAATTTTGGACACTTTTGTCGTGTGTGTGTGTGTCTCCCTCCCTCCCTCTCTCTCTCTCTCTCTCTCTCTCTCTCTCTCTCTCTCTCTCTCTCTCTCTCTCTCTCTCGTTCTTTCTGATCACCTGCCACAATCAGGTGTTGCATGACTCAGGAGTGACTTCGTACGAACCTTCGCACAGCGACATATCGCTTGTTGTCCTGGTAGCTAAACCTAAGTTCCTTGCCCACGTTTTGTACATTTATCGCATCAACGTCGTTCACTCCTTTGGAGCCAGGAGAAGTCAAGGTCATAGGAAATCTGTCCTCCAAAATACCTTGTCATAACATGAACTAACATGAAGAAAATGAACCCAGAAACTCTTCCAAAAGATCAAAAGATTAAAGGCAGCGTACAACGAATCTGGGGTGGTACGGATTTCAAGTGAAGTATTCGTATACGGGATAATAGATTATGAGGAGGTGGGGGTTGCGTTCTGGCGCATTTCCTACAAGGAGTTCGATTGGAGCGCGCCAGCCTTGTGCACGCGCCGTATCTTCCGGGCCGTTTTTTACGGCAACTAGAAAGAAATGCACGGAATCACCCCCCTCTCCATAATCTACTATTCCGTATACGAATACTCCACCTGAAATCCGTACCACCTCAGATTCGTGGGGTGATGCCTTTAATAGAATGTCATCGTTTACTTTAGGAATAGTATGAACGTGACATAGCGGACCACTAAGCAACAGAATCGCTTTAGTACATGGTATCACCTTTAACAGATGAATTCGCATCAAAACCGACAAAAATCGTCATAAAGAACTATGTTTCACTAACACTCTAAATCTAAACAGATAGTAAATCCAAATAGTGCCAAAAAAATATTGCACTTGTTTGTCGTATTCTTCTCAAACTAGCAAGAGTGTTTGCTCCTTCTTCTACATCTGCAACTCGTTTTTTTTTTCTTTAGTTTTTACAACTATTGCGACTGCGAGTTTCGACTTTGCGTTTAGAGTAGTTGTGAAAGGATCGACAGAAAAGATGAAAGAAATATAATACTAAGATCTATCACAACACAAATCCAGAAATTTTTGTTTCTTCAATGCCTTTTTCTGCAAGGTATATTTCGGAATATCTCTTGTAAACACTAGAAATATTCTTGACTTTGCAATAACCCGAAACAGTTTTAGTGTTTCGAGCAAAATCGAAGCGAAAATCGTAAGCTTGTTTGGCACTAGGGGAGTTTCAAGCCATCAACGGATTGTCCGGTCATATCGGAACCTCTTACCAATTGCGCTAAACCTGCCCGTGTAAAGGAGAATTATTGCATAAAATGCAGAAAATCGTATTAGTTATGTATCCACGAACCACGGAAACGAGTGACATCCACTGCTTTGTGCGCAAGATGAAAAGGCAACAATGCCGACTTTGTCAGAGCCATTAGTGCTATAGGCTCAATTTCAGATGATTATCTGCGCTTTGCATGGGCGCTCTTCAAACCAAAGCATAAGGTGAACTCGTAGCTTCTTCGGTGCATTGTCCACCTGACACAATCGATAGAGAAGCGATAAAAACTGACTAATGAATCTTAAATCTCGACCAAGTAGAGATGCTGCGCAACTGGGGCAGCTAAACAAGGCTAAATCGTAAATCTAGCTTCAAACCACCTGTTTTGTAGGTTTGCGGCCGTTAGCCATGTAGTTCTAAACCATACACATTTGGACACTCTCACGAGATTTCCATATGCTTTTCACTTCATATTATGAACGGATAGTGGCGAATTCCATTCTCGGATAAAACGTTCACAGTTTACTTGGTAATCAAGAATCCTACAACCTACGAAGGAAACGGAAGAGCACTTCGGTCCGTAAAGAGCAGGCGTTTTGTGCAACAATTAAGTCAAAGAAAAAGCGACGAACGTCGCACAGGAAACACGGTATATGTAACAGACGCCGTTCTACAAAGTAAACAATCAGCTTTCTGACAAGCTGATCATGTACTGTTTGCTAAGGGTCTCAAAGAAGTAGGAGCTAACATAGCTACGCAAACAGTCTCTGCAAGAAACAGCTTAACTTCATTTTCATCAGAATAACCGATAGAATTAAATGATGACAAGTCAATGTTGCAACTAATTTCTACAGTCTTTTTAAAAATTAAGTAATGAAGATAAAAAATAAAGATGAGGAAGCAAACTATCTCTACTGGAAACCGCTCCACCGTCGTACATTGTGCGATAAAAACGTCTCTTACAATACTGTGAAACGTGACATCTGTCTATGCTTTAGTCCATTGAACTGTTTGTGGCAGGCACTAAAACAGATTACTGTTTCAATTTTAACAATTTCAATAAGCACCGTGTCACATCACACAACAGTATAGGTTTAATCCAAAAAGGGTACAAGTTCAATGGAAATAAATTTTGTACGACCAACAACTTCAACGAAGGAATTTTTCGCAATAAAAGGAGAAAAATGTCAAATATTCAAAGAAAATAGTAAACTTGGGATCAAGATCTCATAGGAGATCATGCAGTCGCCTGCCTTACCAAATGAACATATTACACAGTTTTGAGTCAGGCAAATGCGATCGCACATTCTATTTCGGACTAACTGCTTCTTGAGATTTGTGGGAGGTACTTCCACAACTCTCACTCGGTCAACGAGACCACACCTAACTAAACTGGACCTTATCGCCTTACTCAGGTCGTCGGTTATGAAAGGTAAGCAGAAATAGGTTTTTTGGGCCATCCACCGTGACATAAACTCGCTGCGCAGTAAGACCTGGTCTACGAGGTACATCAGCAATGTAACCATTAGAAGTTGCAATACGCTGGGCTAGGTTAACCGCATCGATCCACTCCTGGACATCAGATGTCACCCTTACGGTTGTCCTAGATATGTTCTGAATGACTGATTTCTTGGTTTTCCAAGGGTGAACGGAAAGACAGTGAACTAACATGTTTTTACTACTGGGAAGTAAGAACACACTGTTACTATGTTTGCTAAACCATCGTGTCTTCCACTCACCGTTGGACCACTGTATTTCCACGTTAAGGAAGGACAGGCAATTTCCTTCAAGTGTTTCAGCGCTGTTTGAGACATGGGTGTAAAGAGAAGTGACGTCCAAAGATTCAACCACACCACACCACTTCTCAAGCTCCCTCTTCGAAGTTGCTCAAGAAACATGTTGGTGTTGGATAAATGCGCAGGAGCATACCTAAACAACGGGGCAAGTATGACGTTTAAAAGCCGCGATATTCTGTCAGTAGCCATGCCTACATTGTTTATGATAGGACGTACTTTGAATACCCCTGGATCTTTTGAGAGGGGAGAAGAAGGAGAAAGTTTATGTGTTTTTACTAGTAAGTATAGAACTAGGAAGTTCGTACTTCAGCCATGTGATCATTGTTCTATTTGACCCCGCAGCCTTTCCTGTCTCGACACAAACTATGAGATGACGTAATTGTTTTTTTTTTGAATTCTCCATATGACGAAGAGTGTTGCATCATCAAGGTGTTGCCGAATGATAGCCATGTCTAGATCACGTGCTATGACCTCAAGCTCTGCTCCCTTATCGCTGATAGAGACCTTTATCTTGAGAGTTCGCGAATCTCACAAAGACCACAGCGTTGCTCCGGCGTGAGATTTGAAATAGGACGTTTTTTGCTTGCTCTGCTCTCCGATGTTTGCTCTATATCACAGACGGTCATGTACGTATTGCAGGCTGCTCACTACCTTTCTTACAACCCTGAGCCGAATCGATTGAACAGGTGTGAAGTTTGGACCCAGATCCAAAACTGACAGCACGTTGTTAGAAGGAGGTACACTGCCTATAATAGAAACGTGAGGCGGCATTGTCGCATTGAAGAATGGTTAAGGCTAAAACTACTGGGGCTTGCAGTAACTATCAAAGACTGTTTTTGGTCCCTTCCCGATGCAGTAGCCTATATGCATGTATGCAGTAGCGAAAAGTACCACAAATAATTCTTAACCCACCCACGATTCCCCTCCAAAGGTTTCCGGGCACGAATCGTTTACAACTCTCTTCTTTACAAGCACTTAACAACATCGAATACAGTTGATCTTGCTTTGTCCTCAGTGCCGTTCGAAGTAGAGGTTGCTCGATTTCTCTCACTTGTCGGTTCCCATTCGTGAGTCCGCATTTTTCATACAGTCGCTTGTTAGAAATAAAGTTTGGGACGACGTGGTACTTTAAACAGCGGCGGAGAAAAAGGATAGATTGCCTTTCTGAGACAATCTTCTGTTTCTAAGAAAGGGTCTCTCTTACAAGTCGAACACAATTTGCTGGTACATCTTCCAGAAGTGCGAAAATTCGACCTTCCTTGAATCTTGACATAGAGACTGCAACTAGTCGATAGTCAAATTTAAGCAACAGCCAAGTTTATCTAGTAGTAAAAACATGCTAGTTCACTGCCTTTCCGCTCCCCCTTGGAAAACCAAGAAATCAGTCATTCAGAACATGTTTAAAGGCATCAATTCACGAATCTGTGGTGGTGCAGATTTCAGGTGGAGTATTCGTATACGGGATGGGAGACTACGGAGAGGGAGGTGATTCCGTCCATTTCTTGCTAATTGCTGTAAAAAGCGGCCCGGAAGATGCGGCGCCGCACAAGACTGGCGCGCTCCAATCGAACCTCTTGTACAAAATGGTGCGCCAAAACGAATGAAGCCGTATCTTCCGGGCAGTTTTTTACGGCAATTAGGAAGAAATGGACGGAATCACCCTCCTCTCCGTAGTCTCCCATCCTGTATACAAATACTCCACCTGAAATCTGCACCACCTCAGATTCGTGGGGTGATGCCTTTAAGACACACGTAAAGGTGACATCTGATGTCTAGGAGCGGATCGATGCGGTTAACCTAGCGCAGCGGATAGCAGCTTCTAATGGTTACATTGCTGATATAGGCTAGATATAGGCTTGGTTTTACTGCGCAGCAAGATTATCAGATAATAAGATAACAAGATGTACGATTACAAGAATCAATTTCTGCTTACCTTTCATAACCGACGACCTGAGTAAGGCGATAAGGGCCAGTCTGGTTAGGAGTGGTCTCGATGACCAAGTGAGAGTTGTGCAAATACCTTCCACAAATCTCAAGAAGCAGTTGGTCCGAAACAGAATGTACGATCGCATTTGCATGTTGGTAAGGCATGCGACTGGGTTCTGATGTGGTGTATTTGATTTCGTGCAAAACATGCGGCGAACAATACGTTCGGGAAACAGGGCTACCTCTTTGTGTTCGTATTAAAGAACATCTAGATGGAATGAAACATTCAAACGCAGCAACCCCTCTCGCACCAAAGTCCAAAAATGAATAGAAAGGAGGGGTGCATAGCCGTGAGCAACGAGCTGGCCCTGTATCAAGACGTTTGCAGGTTTTGACCTACAGGGTCATATGCGGGTCTCATCCCAATTAGTATTTGCACGGCGATTTTATCACGCAGAGGTCCGCTAATATCACGGCAACGCGTTACTTAGATGAGCACGACGTTTCTGGCTCATTTGATTTCGTTTTTTGGATGTAGAATCTTATGGAATGATGGCTTGTTCTGGATGAGGCATTTGAGAGAATGTATTACAAATGTTCTGACTTTCCTGGCTCTGACGAAGGCGACGACGCCGAAACGTTTGCCTCAATAAAGTTTGTTAACAATCTTTGCTGTTGCTTAAATTTGACTATCGACAAGTCGCAATCTCTGTGCCAAGATTCAAGGAAAACCGAACTTTCGCACTTCTAGCTCTCTACCTATTTTAAAAGATTATTATCTTATCCTGCACATGAACGATTTTCCTGGAATCTTTCCAACTTGAGTTCACAACGTGGAATCATGAACATCTGAAAGAGCGCAAATGCACCGAGCTTCATGTCGTTTTAAAGGCATCACCTCACGAATCTGGGCTGGCGTGAGTTTCAGGTGTGTTATGCCTATACGGAGTCGTAGATTATGGAGGCAAGGGTGATTCCGTCTATTTCTTCTTAATTGCAGTAAAAAACGGCACGGAAGATACGACTTCGAGCGTTCCGGCGCGCTTTCTTCTACAACAAGTTCGACTGGAGCGCGCCAGCCTTGTGCATGCGCTGTATCTTTCGAGCCGTTTTTTACGGGAATTAAGAAGAAATGGACGGAATCATCGTCTTCTACATAACCTATGATCCCGTATATGAACTCTCCACCTGAAATCCGCAGCACCCAGGATTCGTGGAGTGATGCCTTTAACCTTACTATACAATTAGGCGTAAGAGACCATACGTATTCTCGTACGTTATCTTATCTATGCACTAAAGCCCACGAATCTCCTTCACTAGAGGGATCACAACCGGTTAGTCGCGAGGCTGCATGGCGCATCCCCGGGTGGCGGATAGGGGGCCAATCGCGGACCAAAAGCGACCTTGTACTTGACCAGAGACGCAGGTGGATTCAGGGCATGGACTTCCTGTTTCTGCTGAGGCAGGACTGACTCATGACATATTTGTATCACGCACGTTGGTCCGGCCAAAAGCCTGCAATCAAGTGACTGGGAGGTGCAAGGAAGGCGGTTTGGAGTCGCCTCCAACAAATAAGCTCCACATGTCCACTCCGGGAGAACGGAAGTTCTCCCAAAAACTCACGGGAGTAGAGTTCGTCGCTTACGCTCCAACATCAAGCTACGAAGAAGAAGTCGAAGCTTTCTATATGGACCTGGAGAAGTTCTACCGAGAAGATCATGCCTTTTACAAGGTTATAATCGGCGGTTTCAACTCCAAAGTTGGCCCAAGAAGAACGCCGGAGGAACTTCACATTCCCAAGGGACCCACGGCCTACAATGGAAAGACCAGGGGGAGATGTTCTCCGAGTTCATCATGACGACTAAGACCATCCATGGAAACTCGCAATTCCAGAAGCCCTCCTCTCTACGCTGGACGTGCGAGTCACCCGGTTGAGGGTACCGTTATGAAATAGACCACATCATCGTCAATAAAAGGTTCTGTCTGACGGACGTCGCTGTTGTACCAAAGTTCTATCCGGCTCGTTAAACACCTTCATGACTGCTCGAAGAAGGCTGAGAGTTTTAAAACAACCAAGAGACGCCTGTCTCTTGAAACTCTTGAGCTGATACGCCAGCGTGGAGTAGCACGAGCCGCAGGGAACCAAGAACTCACGTCCGAGCTCGCAAAGAAAGGCGATAAAGGAAGATCTTAAAGAGAGAGGAGCAGAAGTGCTGGCTGAAGCCGCAGAGGCGGGAAAAAGTATCCGCTATGCCCGTCGAGGCTTCGCCAGTCGTAAGACAAGGATGACAGCTCTCCGGAACCCGAAGGGAACAACCATTGCATCGAGAAAGGGAATGGAGAAAATTATCTACGACTTCTACTCTGATCTCTTCCACAGCCATGTCCACTTGCCTACTCACCATCTGAGGGAAGACGGACATGTCATTCCAGAGGTACTCCCGTCCGAAATACGACATGCTATCATGTCGGTAAGGAATCGTAGGGCACCTGGTCCCGACAGAATAAAACCAGAACAACTGAAGAACCTTCCTAAACAGTGGAAGACCAGCAAGATCGTGTTGCTGTATAAAAAAGGAGATCCACATGACATCGGCAACTATCGCCCAATCTGCTTACTGTCCGTCATCTACAAGCTCTTCACAAGAGTAATCCCTAATAGGATTGAAAAGGTCTTGGATGAAGGACAGCCATGCGGGTAAGCAAAAGGGTTCAGCAAGATTGACCATATTCACACTGTTTCGAGACTCATCGAGGTATCACGAGAGTACAAGATGCCGCTCTGTCTCACCTTCATCGACTTGAAGAAGGCCTTCGACTCAGTTGAGACGGAAACGGTCGTGGAAGCCTTGGACAATCCAAAATATTCACAGCCACCCTCGAGAACGCGATGCGAAAGTTGGAATGGGACGACATGGGAGTGAAGGTTGATGGTCGGCGGCTACACCATTTGCGCTTTGCTGATGGCATCGTACTGATAACACCTACCATCAGCCAAGCGAAACGAATGCTGACCGAATCCGACGAAACATGTGGATGCATCGGTCTTCAGCTGAATCTGCAAAAGATGATGTTCATGCGCAAAGGATGGGTCTCGGACGCCCCATTCACGCTCAACAGAACGAACATATCCGAATGCACCAGCTACGTTTATCTGGGTCGGGAATTGAACATGATGAACAACCTGACCCCCAAGCTGGGCAGGAAAAGACAAGAGGCTTGGGGAGCGTATAAGAGCATCGAGGATGTAGTGAAGAAGACCAGGAACACCCGGCTCCGTGCTCACCTCTTCAACACCACCGTACTTCCTGCTTTGACCTATGCTTCGGAAACCTGGGCATTTTGCAAGCAGGAAGAAAACGAGGTGAGCGTCATTGAACGCGCAATTGATAGAGTGATGCTAGGAGTATCCCGTTTCATGCAATTGAGGGACGGGATTCGAAGTTCTCTCCTACATCAGCGATCGAAGATTAGAGACGCCGCGCCAAGGAAAGTAAAATAAGGTGGGCCGGACACTTGATGCAGTTTAACGACAACCGTTGGGCCAGAGCCGTGAGCGACTAAGTTCTCCGTAATATTAAGCGCACTACCGCCGACCCGATGGTCAGATTTGTTCACGAAATCCTTCAAAGAAAATTATGATGCTCTTCGTGTCCCACGAAACAGAAGCGGCCATATACGGGAGATCTGGTCCCATAAAGAATGAAGCACACGACGCTAGTCAATCCTTCTGGAGATCTGGCTACACGTTCGATATCAATTCAGAATCGCTCGAGATTTATGAATGCTCTTGCAATGAATTGCGGAGCGAGCCGATGAGTCAAGTGTTTGTATTCTCCCAAACAAGGAAGGATAAACACTTGACACATCGGCTGCTACCGGAAGGATAAAAATCTAGTTTGGCCTTAGTCTTGTTTGATTTCTGGTTCTGATTTCGAAGCATCTGGTTTCGAAGCGTCGGTTGTTCAGTTATATCCATATCCCGAAATCGCTAGAAGTTTGGTCCCATATTCTACGGAGATTTATAAAAAGGTATGATCTACAATGAGTTTGTAGCGCTTTGATAGATAGGGTCGTTCTGGGACGGATAGCGGAAGATAAAGATAAAGTGCGTGACGTTGATCAATCCCTATGGGGATACGCCTACGCGTTCAGCTCATACTTCGTTTGAGGTTTATGAACGCGTGTGCAGCCTCACAGCAAGCCGATGGGCCATGTCAGTGTTTTTATCCTCCCAGACAAGTCTGGTACCAATTAATCGACCCTGAAGGCATGAGAGGCTTGGTTTGCGCTAGTGCGGATTCGAGCCTCCGATCTATTGCAGCCATAGCGGAGCCCCGCTACACCGCCCTCTGGGATGTTAAGACGGGATGAAGGGAGTGTAGCATGAAACTGACGTAGTACTGAAACCCTAGGAAAACCGCAGAGCACGGGTAGTAGATTGCGTAATTCAGCGCGGCTCATTCTCTCCTAATCGTTATAAAAACCTTAGCGGTCTATTCCTTGGTTTTACTTGAATAAGCTGCTAAGGAGATCTTATTGGTTTCCAACCGAGTGGATGCACCAATTGCACAGGGCTTGCAAGTGATGTTTGCAGGCTTGCACGTGGGAAAGAACTCCCTCTTCCACGCCGTTTTTTGCGGCAAGTAAGGGAAGATGAGCAGAGCCAGTTTCCATAATTTACCACTGAAACTTTACTGTTTTATTAGGGCTTCCGTACCACGTCAACTTCGTGATACGCTGCCCTTGATGGCTGCAAATTACGAAATTGACGATGTTGGGATCTCCGTACCAAAATATAGGCTTAGAGGGAGTACGAGTGCCATTAGACTCGATTCCCCGGATTGTGCTTAAGAACGTCGAGGGCTTTTGCGATCTAATGTTCCTACGAGGCACTTAGGAACGTGTCGCATCAGCTGCCTATCGATTGTCTTTTCAGACGAGAGACGGCAGACGCGGTACTTGCACAAACACCCGCGTATAGTCGAGTCAAAACGACATGAATCATGGTGCATTTGCGTACGCCCTCGAAACGTGGTGGCGTGGAGGCAGCAGCTGGAACCGAGGTAGGACCATCGCAATCTGCGGTGATGGGTGGTGCCAGCAAAGGTTCCAATGCTCCTAACCGTTACGCTCCACCACGCCACCTCGAGAGAAGCCGGGTATGCAATTGCACCGTGCTTCATGTCGTTTTCACCCCAATATACGTGGCACTTTAGTAGTTGCCTCGTAGAAAAATTCTATCGCCAACCCGACCTTTTGTTAGTAAGATCACGACATTGTCAACTTCGTGGTAGCTTCGTGACCTTTAAGTCAGCCTTGACTTTTGGTTAAATTGCGCAAGAAGTGGGTTTGACTCTCACAACTCTGCAGCCCGAGTGGCTCCGGCCTTAACGAGAATTCCACTGAGGGTTCATTTGCTTAACTGCTTGAGCAACTGCGACTATCCCTGCCCTGACTTTGCTACAATCAAAAACGTTTCACGGACGTCCGGGCACACGTACAATTGAAATATAGTTGGGTCAGATGACATGTAGCACGGTGCAGCTGCGTAAGCGGTTCCGTAAGCTGTGGAGACAGCGGTTAGAATCGAGGTGGGGTCATCCCGAACTGCAGTGATGTGTGGTACCAGCGAAGGATCCTAACCGTTGCGCTTCACCGCACCGCTTCGAGTGCTTACTCAACAACACCGCGCTTTATTTCGTGCTGAATCTACTACAAAACGGTGTATTCAAAGAAGAAGTGCATCGGTTTCTCTCCACAAAGCGTGACAGACTGCTTTCTCTTTCCTCTTCGTTTTTCATAAATTCTCATTCTCTTCCACATAACAGTTTATGGATAAATATACATAATACATAGTCTTAATATAATCCTTTTCCCATTAGTTTTATAATTGTTTTGCTCCTAAGGCGCCTGTATGATTGTAATTTGTAGCTATTTATTTGTTGCTTCATTCTTTGTATAATTCATTGTGTGGTACCGCTCCGTTTCTCCTAATCGACGTAAAAAAAAAAACAGCATGTGCAACTTTTGTTCCTACGAGGTACTTTAGAATGCGCCACCTTTGCATACGCTCCGGTCCTCTCAGCAGCCTTTTCACTGCTTTTCTCTGAATAGGCTGCCGTGGAGATTTCACCTCATAGGGGTGTTCCAACTTACCTAACTTACTTACACCGTTTCTCATGCCATTTTTTAAGGACAATTACGTGAAATTGAGCGAAGTCGTGCTCATACTCGCAATCCAGACTCCAGACTCTGCATTTTCCCACAGGTTTCCCAGCTACGTCAGTTTTGTGATAAACTGCTTTTCCCCGTAAATATGACTACTTTTGCATTATTGGTACATGTGATGAGAAAAATGGCAAAGAACCGACCACTTTTCCGTTTCAGATGCACCTTTTACCAACTGAGTAACTTAGATTTATGAAAGAAGTTCGAAGTAAATAATCGTGATATTGTGAGGTACTTCCAGGGTATTTTAGAGTCAGAGTTGGCCAATATCAGCGAATGCTTTAAAACTTGTGGAACTTCGAGGCGGTGACCTGCTAAGATTTATTCACTGACATACTTTAGTTGAGTATGTAAATAGTAGAACGTTTATTGTACACCATAGCTTTACATTTAATTTGAAAAAAAAAACAGCGGGTGACCTCACTATTCGTTACTTCCCGTACTCAAAAATCTCGATGCTTTCCAAGATTTCACTATCTTCTCGCCAGACGGTCCCAAAGCGAATCACTTTGTTGGACATTTTCGGACCTCCTCTTTCTTCCTGCATTCCCATAGGGATCATAAAATCTGGAATTAACTCCACACGTTGAGCATGACAGTGGAGCTGGTTGTATGTATGTGGGTCCCAGAGGAGTCCCACAGGTCAGACATGGTGACGGTGTGGTTGGATACGAACATGTAGGACATGGAGCTAGAGTGATCGGATTCCCACAAGTAGTGCATGGAGCAGGGGTTGGTGGATCGTATTGGGGTTGCTGACATGTAGAACACCTCGCAGGACATGGAGCTGTGTTGCAGGATTGGACATCGACGGCAGAACCGATGCATTGACAAGTGCTGCAACCATTGTTGCAAAGCCTTTGTCGCGCGTGTTGGCCGCCTCCACATGACACCCTTAAAATATTTGATTACCGCAGTGAAATTGTGTCGGTAGGGGTAAGTAAATGGTGATTAGTAAGTGGTCAAGTAAATGGTGAATACTTTCCAATTTCATTCTCGTAAACAATGTATGCCTTTTGGAATAAGCTCATATATCTGGAAAAACGTTACACCCACTAAGAAACGGTCTTCTGATGAGTTCTTACATAACAATTTCTACACAATTTAGATACAACGGTTATTTGGTTGACGCATAAGTAACGACGTTCTTTTCCAAATTTTCCAAATAACGCTAAACTCGTGCGAGAAAAAAAAAGACTTTAGCGTTATTTAATGAGTCGTTCGAAAAAGCATTTCTTCCCCTACAAAGCAGTGTTATTAGTTTTTTTTTTTAATGCTGATCAAAATTATCGCTAGTTTTTAGATCAGTTATCAATAAATCAGAAATGAACGCAGTACTGCAAATGTTTCAAAAGAGTAGTGGAAATTATTTCTACTGAAGTAGGTCACCCTTCCTCCTTACTCCTTAACCTTCATCACCGAAGTCCTTAGAGTGCATCTCCATCACATCATTTGCATCAGTGAAAAAGTCAGCTATTTTAGCAGATGTATCCAACTTAAGTTGTAAATACAGTTGTGTGTAGAGCAGAAAAACGTAGCTGACATAGTCAGGTGGGTGAAATTTTAACCTTTAGATAAAACAAAAAAATACATAAAACATGTGTTGTGGTTAGAAGATGGGAATACGTCTTAGTTTGCTATTCGCGTGGCTTATATAATTGTCTGCATTATTACGGTTGATAAGCTTTCTACTAAAATATTTTTTCCAGGATTTTCCTGCAGGGACAACAGTTTAACATCAACATCTCGACGAAAAAAACCAACGTGCACTGTCCGAATGGACCCCATTCGCCCCACTGCGATTGTGGAATTGTGATCGGTGGCGCTGGAGGAGCAGTTTGGCATGTGTTACAGGGAACTGCTGCCGCTGGTGGTAGCGTACATGTGGTACAGCCGGTTGCCTGAACTCCAGTGCCGATACTGTACGCTAATCCTGCTGAAATTCGTAAGACTGTTAGGAGAGAAGAATGAAGCCGGGAATCTTCTGAATGAACATCGAAAAGAGATTTCCTTGAATTTTTTAAATTGACATTGTGAAATAAAATGTTCACAAAGAACGTCTCAGTGTGTTTTCCACTGGAAGCCCAGAGAAAGATGGGATTTCGGAAATGTTCTGTACGGATGTTGCTGGATTACTTTTTCTTGCCGCTTATGCCTTTCACCTAACATGATGAAATCACAAAAATCAAATACAAATAAAAATTAAATCAGTTATATCAAAAATAGATTATTCGATCTAAACGACAGCAGACTTACATAGGTAAGTCGTCATGAAAAAAAAGCTTGAGCAGAAGAGAAATGGAAGGAAAAAAATAGGATTTATGTACTATTTTTCACTCCAATCCATAGCTCTACTTTTTCTATCATTTAGATTTCAGTGCGTGTTAATGCGCTCTACAATACGAACCCGGAAAACTCCGCTATTCATAAACGTCTAAAGCTAAATATCAGAAATGTTTTTTTTTGCATATTTTGTTGCATCGCTGCCATTTCGAAATTCCAGGCCCATACCAAGTAATTTTGATTTGTTTTAATTTGAGGAGAAAACGAGCAATTAAAGAATAAAGAGACAATAATTTATAATGACCGACAATCATAAAGAGTTGAGAATCTTAATACATGACGAAACGTCCTAATACGTCTCGAAACGGGAGAAAAATGGGGGTTATTCATGTATGCAAATATCTAAAATATTCACTGACCTGATAGTAAGCTTACTGTAACTGCTAGCCCTAACATTTGTGAAGTCAAAGGCCAAAGGTCTCAATTTATATCGAGGCCTGTTTGCTAATGCTATGACAGGTTGGTGGTGGGAATCGGCACCTTCTTGTTTGAGAACCCATCCAGTGTACCTCGGAAATCAGTGAGCTGATCGGGAATGAGTCAGCTGAACAACCAGAAAAAAAGTCGATGGGACCGTTGAGATGTGTCGTTTGTGTTGCTCAGTGCTATGTAGTGAGATGGACAAAATCTACCAAAAACAGCTACATTCATACTCCTTTTTTTCATTGGAGAGGAAGAGCAGGGTTCACGAGGCCACTCGAGTTCTTGGGAACATAAGACGAAAAGAAAACTAGAGTACAGCTCACAAATGTCCCTTTGATAAATGCAAACAATGGAGAATTAGATTTGCAGCAATAACTGTGGTAACTTTTCAATTCTAAAATTCAAGTACCTTAAACAGTTTTTCAGAGATATTCATGCGCCTTATGGAAAGCACGTTCGACAACCAACTTTTTACTTCACGTTGCTACAGCGATCTCTTTAAAGGCATTACCCCACGAATCTGGGATGACAAGGGAACGATATAGAAGATTCCGGCGGATTCTCCGCGAGTGCCTCCGAGACACAACGTGTCCAGTTGATATGCCGGCGGATACGAGAACATGCCTCGACGATGTCACGCTCCAGTCGTTCATAGAGACGCAAACAAGCGCCTTAGATGTTCTTCTGGCCACAGAGAACTTCCCAGTTACAAGGAAATATGTAAGGAAGAGTGGTGCGAGTTGTCGAAATTACCGGACAAGTTAAAGAACAGCGTCGTTAGAAGTACATGGCGTTTTGTTTGTTGTTCTAGTAAAGAAAGGGAGTGAGTTTTTTCTATATATTACCTTCAGAAAGTCTAGAAATCTTATCTAATTTGAACGCTTTTTGTTCCTGTAACTTCCAAAAGATCAAAGATACAGAAGACCCCTCTTTTCGGAAAGTTAGGCTACAAAAAAGCTTGGGAGTTACAGGATAACGATTATCCTCATTCCCGTTACTTTTGAAAGCTACAATGTTCCGTTTCTAACGAAAAAATTCATACACGTAATTTGAAGCTATTCGATAAATCCTTATCTTATATTTCACGTGAGGATTCTGGTACGATTACAAGTTCACCTCACATCTCAAAATTCCAGTGGACTTGTTTAATTCTTCAAAACAGTTTAGTACCTCGTGAATTATATCCTTGCCGGTGATGCAGCGTATGATTAGCGGTAGATAAGCAGAGTCAGCTATTCAAGTGCCAACGAACGTGAATCTCTTTAGGATACGCACCATCGCTAGTTGCTCTGACGAGTTATGACCGGGACTCTCTTTACACGCACCCGAGTGGCTGCGTTTTAGCCGGGCAACGCCTATACGGGGTCATAGGTTGTGGGGAAGAGGGTGATTCCGTTCTTTTCTCCCTGTATCAGTGTAGACGGACGACTCCAGAAACGCTGCTTCTTACGACGGCTTCTCTTGCAGTGCGCCCCGCCCCACCCGCGATTCGTCCGAATGGGATCTCGACGATCTGGATTCCGCACCGCTCAAAATCGTGATATGCTGCATTCAAGAATTTCGGAGAATAAGTCCAGTGATGATTGTTTCTTTCTCTTTAGGGAGTTCTCTATCCGCAGTTGTGTAACTGTATCCCAAATGACAACGGTAGAAGCACTTTTATTTCCGGAATCGATTTTCACAAAATCTTGTTCTTCACTAATGGTATTCCCGCTTCTTGCACCGGTGAAAATTCCCTGAATTTCAGTACTATTTCAAAGCACGATATCACTCAAGAGTACCACTTTTTGTCAGGAAACATTTTCGTTCATTTATCCCTGTATTTCAATTTCTCGGTTAATAATCAATACGCATATAAATTACATCTCAACAATTATTTCGTTACAGTACGTAGAACGATCCAACACATCTTTTCACCGAAATCTTCGGTTCATACGATACTGTATCTCTAGAAAGAAAGCGGTCAACTGCAGTCGGCTGGAAATGGCCTGACATATGAAGCAATCGAATAATGTGTTGCGACCGCGGTGAGACTGGTCCCAGCCCCAATCGGGCTGCGTAATTGAGCGAGCGCCCCATTCCCGATTGCAACTGCATACGCAATTGCACCACAAATCGGGTCGTTTCGACGCGTTGTGTGCGGTTCATAACATTGTGAACAGAGATCAATATACAATAAATAAATCCAGATCAAACTATTTCAAGCTCAGTGCCACCCAGCCTATCACTTCACTATCCAAATTCACTGTTAGTATGGTAGGACCAAAGCAACATTAAGCAGACATGAAACAGTTGCATAAGAGGCTCTGCTCGGAGCGCCTCAGTAGGGTTAGTGGTTGGAATTGTGGTGGAACATGAACTACGGTGATAAGAGGTGGCAGCAAGGGTCCCCACTAGATCCTAATTGGCTGCGTTCTACCGCGCCATTTCACTCCAGATGCCTATGGAAATTCACCGAGTTCCATGTCGTTCTGACCCGAATAAGATGACTGGAAGTAAGATGCGATAAAAAAAAGTAGTAAGATACGTAGCCAGCTGCAAGAGAAATGTCTCACAGTACAGTCAAAACAACTTATTTAAGGTGTGTTACAGTGCGTAGCGAAGCAGAGCGGTTCCCATCCGGCAAGTGAAAGGAAGCGTATCAATGCTGTGGCCGAGGAGTGATTCGAACAAGTGCACCACAGCTCTGACGTGTACTGTAGATGCGTTGGAGGCAAAATAGAGCACGGTACGTAGATACCAGATCTTGAAAGACTTACAACTATCGGGACCGCAATGGGATCAACATGAACACATTCATTTTGTCGTACTTGGTCGGGCAAATATCACGAACTACAGAAAGGATCCGAATACCATCTTGTACTTCTAAAAAGGTCGTCTCGCCCGAATGACCACATGAATCGACTGGACTGCTTGACAAGTCGAGCATCCAGAGGAAAATGTAGTTAAGAAAGGAAGAAACATTCAGTGGCACCCTTACCTCTGGAACGCTGGAATCTACTTCCTAGTAACTTTAGCTCACATGTCATAGATCCTCTAAAACTAATGCTTAGTTATTAAGGCCCCATAGATTTAATTATTTACCTCGAGAAATAAGGGTGCCACTGAGTGCACCCGATCTACAGAGTATCCATTCCTCCGAGTACATTCAACTGGTTGACAATTCACAGAGCCTAGAAATCAAGCTATACGGGATCCATCTCGTATGTCCGTGCAAGCGTTGCGAATCAGGCCACACCCCACAAAACCACTTTGCCAAATTCTCGAACCACCGTCACATTCCTACCCTTCTACTCCACAAATATTTTAGAACTCTAGGCTTCCCTGCTCCAAAACCAATATCCGACTCATGCGGTCGCAGCTTGGACCTGCGTCGCGTATCGTTTAAAGGCTTTTAACAGTTTGCGTCATCCTTTAACAGACATCCTTCCTTTAATGATCAGGTAATTTTGAGCATCCTTTAATAACGTTCTTAGAGAGTGGTTGGAGTTTTTCATTGGAATTGTTTCCATTTCCGGTTCAAGAATGATTGGGGTGAGTTCGTAACAACATCGGTGGTCTTCTATTAGTATGGTTTTGATGGGGATCGATTTAATTCGTTCACGAATTTGCAGCCGAAGGTTTTTGTGGGATAGTTACAGGAGTGTAAAGTTTTTCCTAGAACATCTTAAGTGACAAATGAAGAAGATGAGACCAATAGAACCAGGATTGTTTATGATGGTTTTTCACTTTGGCCGAGCTGAAAATGTTTAGCCATGGCTTCAAGGCTGCAAGTTTTCTCGAAGGAAATTCAAAGTGAATGCGGCTATGAGGAAGATCGACATAAGTTGTTCGGGAACGAAGATGAACTGCATGATGAACTTCAAGAAGTGAGCTTTATCATATAATTTAAAGTGAATTCCCTTACCTGGATGTCGTTGTAGTCATTCAAGGATGAGTTGAATGACTACAACGACATTCGGGAAATATAAAGAGTGTCAACTTTCTAGGAACTTCTCTGTGATGAAGAGATTATCGACACAGGTGAAGAAGATGACTTGAGAACTGGTGAACTGCAGTTTATGAGGTCAATTCATAAGGAAGACCCTCCAAGGTCAGTTTGTGCAGTGTTGATTTTTTTTTCAACATCAAGCATAGATTAACTTAGATATATCTGGGGAAGAAAGTCGAGCTCTGAAACAGCGAATTTCAAGCAGGGAGCTCTTTTTCACTAGTCCAGCTATCATTATTGTTTCTTCCAGAAGAGTGATAAAGCCGAGAAAACGGCGAAGAGATGATGGTGAAAGCCCCACATTAGATCATGACATTGACTACACGGCCACAAAGTAAGCAAGTGTTTGGATTTTTTGTCGGTAGAAATATCATTCTCATCAAAATAATGTTCAGCTACTACCATCGTTATAAAAATAAATCTTATGTGCGGAGGAATGATGTAGGAAAGTACTGTCAAGTTTGCAAAGCCAAACGATTAGGAGGACGTTCGCGAGGGCTACCGAGCGATTTGCAAGTAATATTTCCTGTTTTTCTGTCTGACCTTTGCATTTATTTGCAAGTCCACGTCAGGAGGTCAAGCAATTAAATGCTTTGGAAAATGGGACATTAGATACTTAAGCTTTGAACCTTCATCCTTGAAATACTCATTCTGTTTCATTTATTTCCATATTCACATTAATATTTTTTGGTGAGAAGCCTTGATTTCTGCTCTTGCTTTTTTTTTGGAATTCTTTTCTTATTTTTGGAACGATTTATTGCGTGGATTACGCGCTGCGACCGTTGACGGAAATGTGTACCTTATCTCTGTCATAATGGGGTGTTTTGTAATTGTTTGACATCTTTTCAGCATTCGCACTTCCTTTATCCTCCTCTTTATTCCATTTTATAAGAGACATCTCTTTCAGCTGCGGAAACTTTGGATTCTTCGATTCAACTTGGATCCGGAAAGAGCAGCAGAATTATGGGTTAAAGATGCTTTTTCTGATAATGCTCACAGTGGAGAAGTCTGTTCTCTGCATTTTCCTGAAGTTAACGATACATACCGAAATCCTCGTGATGTTCTCCCCATTGACATGAGAGATCCTCAGGTAACATCCTATGTTTTTTTTTTTGTTCCTTTAAAGTTGTAAATCTTCTTTTCAGCTGGTGGGCGACGATGCGGACGATGTGGACTTCGGGAACATGATTCTTGCTTGTGTGTATTGTAGCGCGCAAAGACCTTTAAAGTCAATGATCCCTTTTGCAAGGGCACGATTTCGCCGTCGGAGATGGATAAGCGCCCTCTGCGATGGGAACCTTCAAGCAGAAGCGTGTGTTTTTCTTTTTTTTTTTTTGTTTCAAGCTTGATGATAGCTGCATTTATAAGAAACTTCCAGGCACCTACGCGAAGCGCTGAAGAACGGTGCTACGAAATTCCTCTGTGATTGGCACTTTGCAGACAACTGCTTCTCGATTAACACTTATGGGGAATGGAAGCTGAAGAAAGATGCCTTACCAAATCCACTTGTAAGCTGGCATCCTCAGCTTTGTGATGTTGTAACAAATGCAAAACATTCATTTTTATATAAACTTTCAGCTGGAAGAAAACGAACGCACGAGCTTACGTATTTACATGATTAACCACGTTGATTCAACCATTCAACGAAATGATGAATTGCGTCGAAGAAGGCTCAACTTTCTGATGTTGCGGAAACATGCAAAAGAAAAGGTTTGTCCTATCAAAAGGGAAAAAGAAGATTACGTTTTCTTGACGAATTTTCGCGCATTTTTTTTTTCTGTTTCTGGTACGGTATACTATTCAGCTGCCGTGAGCTACTCAATTGTTTAGCTATGGTTTAGCTTTTTGGTTTTAGGAACGAATGGACCGAGAAAATAGTCGAGCCATGGTAGACAGAATGCGACGGACATTTCCCAGACTCGAGTATGATCAAGCAGTTGGACGACATTCCATCTATCCCGAACCTAGCCCACCTCATTATGTATCGGCAAATGAAAGACGCATCGCACTGCTTAATACGTCAAACAATCATGAATCACAAGAATTCATTGAAGTGGATCCTGATATGCCTCTCTTATATCCTGATGTGGCAGGTAAATTCTACTCTGTTTCTGACCGCTCTATTCTTTCGAGTTATTTCTTGCACGCTCCGAGGGTATATTTTGACTTTCCTAAAAGCCGTCCACGCACTTATACACTCGAACGAGTTACGGCTGAGTGCTTCTGAAACTCTGTCTGAACAGCACATTATTCTAAGACTGTTGTCAAGCGTAGGGTAGTCACCAGCCAGAATTGCAAGGGTACGAAATTTTAGAGTTATTACCACGAAATACTCTCCAACAAGTACCACCTTCGAGGTGAGACGCTGAACAGATCGATTTTAAAGGCATCACCCCACGAATTTGGGGTGGTGTGGTGGGTTATGCCTATACGGGGTCGTAGATTGTGAGAGGGTGATTCCGTCCTTTTCTTCCTAATTGCCGTAAAACCCACCGTTTCTGCAGTCTACGATTCCGTGTAAGGGCGGGTGTAGTGTAGCGGTTAGAGGTTCCGCTTCCTGCACGATCGATCGGAGGTTCGAATCCGCCCTAGTGCTCACCAAGCCTTTCATCCCTCCGGGTCGATAAATTGATACCAGACTTGTCTGGGAGGATAAAAACACTGACTTGGCACATCGGCTAGTCACCGCAAGTCATTACACGCTCGTAGACATCAAACGATTCTGAATTGAAGTGAACATATCACGTCAGATTCGTGGAGTGATGCCTTTCAGCGGCGGCTACAACTAGTTGGGAGCAGAACTTTAGGTGTGAAAGTATAGGGATCACCTGCGACAACCAGTGTGCAACTTATTATAATTATAATTATAATTATAATTATAATTATAATAATAATTATTACTATTAATTATTAATTATTAATTATTAACTATTAATTATTAATTATTAATTATTACTCAAACTGTTTCCTGATTATAGTGCGTTTTTCGCTCAGGATGTTTGAGAATACAATGCTGCAGATGTCAAGAACGAAGCTCCTTAGCACTCTAATTCTCATAAGAGCTAGCTTAAACTTGAACTTAAAATTATAAAAGACACGCAGATTCTAGAACAAACCTTTAAAAATACCAAAAGAAATTATAGTGATCCATATCTGATACATGCCCTTTGGCTCTAAAAATCATCCGTTGTGATAAATTTTGGAATTATTACTTCTCTCTTGCCGCGTTCTATTGTGATGTTGGCTAGGATGTTAGCAACCGTCGGTCACGCGAATCAACTTTCTGAAGAAATGTCGTAGGGTTATCACGTGCCGGTGGTCCAGGACGAGTGCATGAATTGATTCATTTATTTTGAAACTACTGCCATAAATAGCGTATGTATGAGAGCCCTGTTCTTTTTCTCTCTTTTCTTTAGAGTGTTGTTTCTTTTAACTTTGACTTTTCGGTATTTTGTTCCTGGAACGGTTGGTTTTCCGGCTTTTCCTACCATAACAATCGTAGTCGACTCAGTTTTGGTTATTTGATCATTTTATACTAATCAAATTGTGCTCCACTAGGTATATTATCTCTCCATCAGAGTTTGTAGCCGTGAGGACTACGAATATAGCGAGTAATAGACCACGCAAGACGGAGCAGCGAAGTCGATACCCTTCAATTCATCGAATTCCGCAAGAAAGCCCAGTCCTCGCAGTTGAAAACTGCTATCGGTATTAGAGCTATGACAGTATACATGTTACACTGCTGGTATTGTTGTTGACTTTAAAGCTTGATTTTCTAATGCTAATTCTTTTTCAATGATTTGTCTATCCATCCGCCAACATTCCTATCATGTTCATAATATATGAAATATATGCAAATTTAGGACTATACACCTCTAATTTGAAACACTTAAAAGTCCTAGCAAGCTCGTAGATGCAAACATTCCGTTTGACAATCACTTACTGTCTATTGTTTCTTTTTCCTTTTTGACTTTAAAGAACTATTTCATAATTAAGTTTAACCTGTTCTGTTTTGAAAGTATAGTCTTCTCCTTTGTCCTGTCTTGAAGCAACAAGCAACTGTCTCTATTCCTTCTTCTATCCAATTCATCTGTTCTAATCTTCTGTTGCACTTCTTTTCTCAATTTTAGAAGGCCCAACTGAAGTGTATAATCAAGATCCTAGTACATCTCATGGTGCATTAGATTCGGAGTACCTAGAGGATCTAGTGGATGGAGACGTTCTCTACTCTGATGACAGTGATGCAGAATCGGAGATAATACGAAAGGTGTGCTGGAAATACTATATGCTTTGAAATCACAATCTGATTGTTATGTTTCAGTTGCAAAGGACAGTCGATGTAGTGGTCTCAGAAGTTCGTCAGTGCGAATTCTGTCATGTCGTTTCGGCATCCACCAGGTCAAAGTCCGAAAATCGACCACGCACGTGGCCTTATGATGAGTAAGTACTTTCTTGTTCAGAAAATCCCAACGTTTCTTTGTTATCCCGAACATTTCTTCTTTATCGTAAAATTTCCATCTTAATTCTTCTGTTTGCAGTGTCAAACATGAGAAATATCTCTCGTTCCTGGCATGGCCAAAAGAAGTCGAGGAAGACATACGTCGGTTGTGGGTGAAACGGCGTATCGAACCTCTTAACGTGCTTCCTGGTTCCGTATACAAGTATCCAACTCTTAGTATTTGTCAGCGGCATCTAGATGAAGCGGTAAACTACAAACTTTCACATTTGCTTCTTTCGCTCAAATCTAACATTTGTTGATGTTTGGACAATAAAATACATTCATAAACTTCCATTCAGAATGTGCCATCAAAGGTATTTGATAGTAACATACCTTTTTAGGGTGTTCCTCAACAGTATGAAGCTTGGCTTGCTAGATATTGTGTGTTATGTGATGAAGAGCTTCCCGATGAGAACCTGCTTCTGCCTTTCCCGGTTGATAAACTTGGAAGGTAAGGAATTCTCCTAGTTTCTAGAGCAACCAATCATCTTTATTACCTCAGGGTTGCATGGGCAAAAAGCCTCTTCTCCAAAAAACCATTGAACAATCTTGTACAGAAACAGCAACAATGGGTATGTAACTCCTTCATTTACTACCCTTTGTCATACTAATGGAGTTTTGGAATTCCTTACAGTTATGTGAGAGACTCACGCGAGATACTGCGACGCACTATCGCCTATGCCTCTTCCATTTTCACAAGTCCAGCTTCACCGTGTTGAATGAATGTATTGATTTTGATCAGTCGTCGCAGCCGTTAGGATTGGTTGGTCATTCTATTTTGAAACCCGGCAATACCTCAGAGATCACTTTCCGAAATTTTGAGAGGCTCAATCCTTATTCTTTTAGAACATTTGCCAGTATGCGAAAATCCCACGAGGCCCACAAGGCGTAGTAAAATGTCCTTTGTGTGACACTTGGAATGTGGAATCGGAAATGACGCAGATTCGCACACCGAGGGGATTGGCTGAACGCAATTTCCTCGTTGAAGTTCTCATCACTGCTGACAAGGCTGTAAATACTATCTTTTCTCTCCATCTTTATCTCCGGATTTTTACCTGTTCTAATTATTCACTATTAGCCATTTTCCTTTTTCAGACGCTCCGAAAAGGTGTCGACAAATTGTCTGCTGAAGCATCAACCATCTGTAAGGCGCATATGCCAGATGCGGTTGGTTACTCATTCAATGACACGTTTTATATTTATTTATTTTGTATTATTGTATTATTATTGCATTTATGCTTTATTTTTCACAAATAGGATTTTGGATAAATTGGGTAAAATGTAGTTGTGGGGAGGGCGGTTGGGGGGACGCTATGACTCGACAGAATCGAAAAGTGCTACTGCTGTAATATGGCGTGTACATCGACTCTGCTATTACTATAATACCGTATACTGACATACGCTCAAAGCACGAAAAAGGCTATGGGGCAGAACAAGCGCAAAAAACTCCAGACAGCACAGAAACAGTCGTTAAACCGTTTCATTTGTATGATGGTTGTTGCTAACTTGCTAACTCTTCGCGATTTCGTTTTAATTACTATGTGGCTGGAACTTGGATCGAAGTCTATGGAGGAGTTTGACGAAAAAATTTGGCGCGCTTATCGTAGATTCTGGGGAAAGAGCTATTTTGCCCCAACTGTGGAATTCTGCTTAAAAGCCGCGAAACAGACGAATATGGGCACCCTTCATAAAGGCTTACCCAGCGGCCCTTTTTAGGGCAATCTACTTGCGCGTACAATGAAAATGTGCGAATAAAGTTGTGGTACGGATGCTTGGTGATCTAGGTGGCTGTTTAGTCCATTTTCGGTTCTTTTTTATTTGGAAGTAATAAATGATGTGACTTAGTTCACTTCCGGTAAGCTTGTTCGGAAGGTTTGGTAAAGTTAAAACGGTAGTAGTTCTAGCTCTGTCTTCTTTTTTCCTAGTAACCTTAGCCTACATGTCATGGATCCCCTAAGACTGATTCTTAGGTTTTAGAACTCCGGCTGACTCAACTACTCATTTCTAGTAATGATCTCTCGATTGATGAACTATCGCCTTTTCAAATAGGAAACCTATTTGTTACTTAAGAACCATTTTGTGCTCTATGGACGTTTTTGCGCCTTCGCCATTACACGCCATATCAGATTACAGTAGTACACAGTTCGATTCTGTAGCATCAGAGTACTTCCCTTCCCCCAACTACATTTTACCCGGGATTTTTTTTTTCCTGGAGTTCTTTGTCCCTTTCTTTCGTGAATGCAATATCTCTGTGCTGTGTGGAGGCGTTTTTTTGCGCGCTTTTGCGCCTATTTCCACATATATTCCATATTTTCTGTGAGATTTACAATCATAGTTTTTCATCTACTTTCAGCTTTACGAGAGCACAATCCTTTGTCAAAAGAGTAACTAGAAGGAAATCAAATACGCAAATTTGTTTTTTTGTGAGACTGACATAAGATTTATGGATTATTTAGTATTTTACAACATTTAAATAACCAGAAATTCAACAAAAGAGGTAACAGTTGACGTCTACCATTATAGGATCCCTTCGAAATGATCGCGGAACGTGAGCTAGTCGCTTCCGTAACGGTGCAGTGTGTATCCTGCTCTATTCATGATTTAGCGCAGAATATGACCCCCTTCCCATATCAACCGGCTAAACGCATCATGTGGGTGGACTCAATGTCTCGACGGCGTGGAGTGAGTTATTTCGACGCTTTCTTCGCAACACTGGTTGAATACCCGTCGTTCTTTTAGAATCGCTTGCGTCTTCTGAATCGTTTAGCTCTTGAAGGACGTCATTACCTCTGCCCCGCTCACTTCCATCCCAATGCTCTTCGGTACGTTATAGAAAGATGGGTTTATGCCAGTCTCGGTTTCATCCAGATTTCAAGCTCAAGAGCCACCTTGTGTTATTGAGCACTTAATTGAACTAGTAATGTCTTTCCTTTCGGTCTTGTTTTCTTTTTCAAATTTATTTGTCATTGTTGTATGAGAAGAAGCTGAGCATATGCAAGAGTTTCATCGTTAGTCAAGACATGATAGTGGCCAACTTGCTGCAGGCACCATTTCCTATCCTTGTGATAATAAGGCAGGAAAAAGTTAAAGAAACCAGGTTTTCAGTGCGAAACTGGTGTGGGTTTGGTAATTTTCCTACTAGCAGTTATCATTTGTAGGGATCTGATCTTGGCAAAACATGACACGAATTGTGCTTCCATTCATGGTAAGAGTGGGAGGGAAACGCGGAACTCTAAAACGAATGCTAATATACTCATTTTTATACGATAGAATGAAGATTAATCGTTTAAAAGCAGATAGAACTTGGGACAGGCAGGTTGGGACATCTACGCTGACATGTATGGATCAGAGCTTAGTTCGCAAGTATCACAGTGAAAAATCGCAGTTTCCCCTTCTGTTCCCTCAACGAACCCTAGGATTTTAGAAATCATGACCCCTCAGAGTCAGCAGTCCGCACGACATCTCTGTCTGTGAATCTGTGAAAACACAGTCCGCACGACATCTGTGAAAACACATCCAACAAAATGATTTGTGCGCCCTCACAAAATAAGGTTACGTGCTGGAGCAAAAGAATCTTTTACTAAATTGTTGTTAACCGAACGATGGCTGCAGGGAAGAACTTCTGGCAGCTGTTCTCACTTAGTGAGAACATGTAGCTCACTTGGTTGGTTGTGTTCGCAGCTTCCTCAGTACTACTTGAGAGTCCTAAATATCGAAAATTCTCCCGAACGCCGGCTTCATTGAGAGTAAGTCCAAAGAAAGAAAATAAAGGAGAAAAGTGCGGAACAAAGAATTTCATAAAATCTCGAACTATCTTCCGCTTCTTCAAGATTGAAAGTCCATCGGCAGCAGTCTCTTTCGATGTGAACAGTATACTTTCCTGTTTGTACCTAGAATAAGCTCCGTACCATGTTTGGGGTTACTTGGTGAATTGCATGAACGCGTTGGATATGTTGCCAGCATTTGCTTCATGGGGACTGGCCATTTTAAAAACTTCATGGGGACTTCATGGGGACTTCATGGGGACTGGCCATTTTAAAAATTCTTATTTTCTTTTTAGTAGAGGATTTGCTTTCTTTAAGTCTATACTTCAACTAATGGTATCGATGTCGATTTGAACGTTTTTAGCGTAATAACTTTCGATTTGATTTGGAGATTTGAAGTGAAAGCTTCATAATTGTGGCTACAATCATGAACGTGAGTAATCGAAAAAGGGGAAACGGAAATTTCTGTTTCCTCTTTTTCGATTACTCGTGTTCATGACTGTAGCTGCAATTCTTTTTTGATTACTCGTTAAAAGCTGAACATCAATTCGTCTCATGAAAATCTTGTACGAGTAGGAGGTATGTGTTTTCAGGTACATCCCCGGCCTAGGAATCTTCAAAAAGTTCTATTTCCTTCCTATACCGGACCCAAATGAACAGCCGATTACTCGTGTTCCGGAACCGCATGTATGTACTTTGTTTTCTCATAATTGAACTTTACTTTTCTGTAGATTTAGTAAAGATATCCATAGTCTACACTTTCCTATGGGAGAAAAATCAGTAACGAATAAAACTTTTATTTTCCACTGATTTCCAATCACTGCCAGGAAGATGACTACATCCCCTTGCTTATCGACGGCTTCGATAATGAAAAAGTGCAATGGCACTTGAATTACGAAAAAGTGAGAAGTCTGGTAGGAGACATTGTCGACGACGTTCATGATGAGTTAGAAGAACATCCCCAAGCTGAGATCCCTGTTGTATACGCCGACCGCGGATCATCGGAAGTCCGGCAACAACCTAAGGTATATCGGTCTTTTTTTCTCGGAGAGATGTGCGGTAATGAGTGCAATTCAATTAATGCTTTATTTGAAGGATGTTGCTGCCGAAGACGCTGACGAAGTAGAGTATTGTTACGAATTAGAAGCTGACGATCATGAAGATCTCGAATCAGCTATTAATATCGAACCATCTAACGATGAATCTCAAGTGTTAGTTCATGATATTCCAACCGCTGGAAGGGAAGAAATTGTTGTCAGTGATGATCTGAGTTGAACATTGAACCTTTGCAGTTTACTGTTAGTAGCTCTTCTAATCAACATAACTTCACTCCAAATGGCCTAAGTTTTCTCCTAGAAAGAAATTTTATATATTATCATACGTTTTAGTTGTTGTTGTCGTACTATTTGTTGCTCCTACTTGTTACCTTTCATTGTTCATACAAGTGGATCATAAACATTAAAGTTGTGATACTTGCATACCTCGTTTAGAACGTACTGCGTTTTGATATTCGAATATTGCTGATTGTGATTGCTTTGTTTGTAGCGAAATGGCAGCATTGTTTCCGTTACGATTCCCAAGGAAAATTTCTTCCAGTGGAACTCTCCACTGATAATCGCATCGAAAATGATCCCCGATAGATTTCAAACATTTCGGTGTTCTGTTTTATTTGTGGCCTTTTCTATTATCTTCTGCTATCATTTCTATGAAAATCACGTTGAGTTCTATGGTGCGCCTTTAACATTTTACAAATAAAAAAGTGTTTCGCAGTTCGTTAGTCCTTTAATAGTGTTAGAATTTGACTAGCTGTTCTGAACTATTCGCTTTGTGCAGCCGCTTGACTATCAAGTTTCCGTTTTATTTTGTTGCCAACTTTTCTGGTTCCTATTTTGTAATAGACCTAACGAATTCTGTCATCGGTTTGTTGGAATAGGCTTAATCCAGGGACGAGCACAAACTGTTTCCAGTTTCACCTATTTTCATCAATATTTACTGCGTGCGGCTTTCCTAACATTTCTTAGCGTTTGTCTAACAATCTTAATTAGTGCTGTGCCATCTGCCTATCGGCTTTTTTCCTCTGCGATGACAGTTGCGCTTTCACAGTGGGGCAATCGAAAATCTGGTGCACTCTTTATAATTCTCTGTAATTAGCATTTCGCTTGCAGCTCTTCAAGCATTAAGGACAAAATTGGATTTTTTTTTTTGTGATAACATCTGCTCTCCGCTGCTTATTCGTACGAGTTCATTTCCTCAGTCTTAGAACAGCTGATCGATAGCGTGCAGTGTGCTCATTCGCTGCTATTGCTTCTAATTTAACCTTGGAACGATTCCCACTCTTGTGTTGAGAAAGATGCGTATGCTAACACCTGAGATACTAAATCATGCCGCTTTTGCTTCGAAAAACGGTGATGTTTTGATTTTTAAGTCCTTTATTCGCATGCTTAAGCGTCAATCATAGTTGTTTTCGGCTTGTCTAACTATTCGTGTCAGGAAATTCATATTCATTTCAGACTATCGTTCTTATTATCTGGATTATTATTGGGGAATTTTATTATCATTTCAGGTTCTGGAATGGCTTTCACTTTTGCTGCCTTCGGTTACCTCATCGCGCTGATTGCTGTCGCATTTTGTATTTTCTTTGCGATTTACACAGTAAGTGAAACATTTTGTTCTTTTTTTGTTTTTTTTTCTGTAGATGTTTTGTCGACTGTGTAGACATCCTTCTCTAATGCGGGTCTAATGTTGGTTGAACATTTCTGCTTTGAAGCTTTCTTAAAATGAAGGAAAAAGAGCCATTATGAGGAACAGTGCTAATCAGTGTTTTAAGTCAGAATATGAACCATTTTTGAAATCGCCACTGCAGGTAGGTATTGTGCTGAATTAATTTTGTATAAAGCCATCGTTTCAACCGAAGTTGCGTTTGCGCCATAATGAAGTTAGTGTCCAATGAACAAAAAAAAGTAATTACTGTTATTAGTGTAGAAGGACAGGATAGTTTACCATTGACTGAGGAAAAAGTTTTATTTTTCTGTGCAGTTCTACTTTTTTTTCGTTTCTTTGTTAATCTGACACCAAGAATTTCCCATTATAAAAACTTCCGCTATTGCACTCTTTCAGATTATCCACACGAAATCGTGATTTCCTTTATCATAAAATTAAGTAATTTCTGGTCATATGTATGGCTGCTTTTTGTTAGTTAGATGATATTCATTATTGCTTTGTGATCATCATTGAAAAAGGGAAATTTCTCATTTCATTCTGAGTAAATTCTTCCAACAAAATATCTACGGTTCGAAGAGTGTAACAGCATTCTCTTTACAGGTGATCTGCATTGATGAGCTCAAGACAGACTATAAAAATCCCATAGAACAATGTCGAAATCTCAATCAGGTAAAGTTAGCTTCGTATTTGCGATGTTTGTATGTTTAAAAAAAAAGAATTTGTAATTACTTCTTTTTTCACTTGCTGTTTTCCCTTATCGAACTTTTCCTCTTTTTTTTTGTTGTTAGATTTCCCTGATACCAGTTGTAGTAAATCAAGTGCAACCTATTGCTGCGTTTCACTTTTTTTTTTTAAATTAGTTCCCACTCCCATTCTTTTTAATTGGCTTTTCGATATTGCGCCATGTCAATAATGCAACACATTTTCTATCACAATTTTGCGATGATCTGCAGGTTAATCAACCTTACTTTGTTGTTCTAAAGAAATCAATATTTTGTAACATTTGCATAAAGAATGAGGACAACATACCGAGCACAAAGTATTAGCTGCTGTCAAGTTCACTCTTTTTCTTGAAATGACTAATCAAAACCTTCAAAACTTCAAACCGTTTGCGTTCCTTCAGGACAAAGAAATGACGCTAGACACATGTTTTGTGCCGAATCTCTACCATGACGCAATAAGTGCCGAGATTTTTCCCAGAGATATTCCACGATAATGCTATTCTATTCTACACTTTTCATGAAATTTATTTAGTTTAGAAAAACCTTCGCTCAGTTTCTTCAATAATGAAGTTTTCATTTCAGTTGATCCTTCCCGAGTATGCCATTCACATGACGTACACCTTCCTCTTCATCCTTAGTTGGCAGATGTTTGCGATTCTTATGAACCTGCCGCTTGCTTTCTACCATATTTCAACGTACGTTTTTTCTTGCTATTATTCATGTCTCAAACATTTTAATTTCAAGTTTATTTTGTAGCAGAGTATGTAAATCGGTGGTAGATTTAATATTTCTCAACTGCTAAAGCTAGATTTTCTGTTGTCACGACATTGAAATGGGATATCGATGAACTTCTCAGTTCGATGTGTACATTAGGAACTCATAACCGTGCACACACCTCAATGATAGATGATAGGACTCTTTCAGTGGAGTAAATCAGATTTAAGAACAATTGAAAAATACTAATTTCCACAAATACACCTTATGAACAGTAGCCTTTTTTTCTAAATTGGTATTCAACTTAAAATCACCCAAAATCACTACTATATGTGGACGCCAAGTTTTTTTCCCACTTCCTTCAAATCTCTGCCTTTAGGCCGAGAAGGTTCTGGTATATGCCTTTTAGATTGGTAGCTCTTCAGGCAATTAACGTGGCAGCACAAAAACTTGTCACTCGTGCTTTTGTTGCGCGGCTCTTTCATTATAAAACTACATTTTGAATACAAACTTTGAATATCTGCCTGAGCGTATACCAGAGAAGAGCGATGAAGAAGCAAGCTTTTTGAGTTTTGCAAGATTCCTCTTTCATAGCTCAAGAGCCGAACTGATGATCCAAACCAGGATTCCGTGGATGACTTGTGCATGAATCTCTGGTTAGAATAGTGGGTTTGGTAATAGCTGTACTTAGTCACATTACCCTCATTTCTGAGAGGAAATAATTCCTCTGAATCCGAATGGTTTCCTAATGCGTATATTTTCACTTTGAGCGCATAAGTCTAAAAACGTTCAAAGTAGTAACGTAGTAATGTGAAATCACAAATTTTTTATTTGGAAGTTTCTACATAGTACAAGCAGAATCGCAAAAGTAAAAGCAACTGCAGGGATTTCTTTGGGCGCTTCATTATATTGTTCCGCTACTGTGGATAACCGATTTATGTGGGCTGTTTACAAGCGAGTTAATTTTCTGTTGTTCATTTGAAGCGCGGTTTAAAAATAAAGCTGCACTATTTAAATATCCAGTTAAAAGTTCGCGGGATTTTGTTCCGAAAGAGTCTCAGAAGGAATATTTCAAAGCTCTTTTTCTTTACTTTGAAAATTGTTCTGTGGTCATTACTTTGAAACATTGCGTAAGAATTTGTTGAAATAATGACAAAACCTTTTCATGATTCACAGTGATTGTCTTTAAAGGTAGTATCGTTTTAGCTACATGAGGCGTCCGGTGATGTCTGGTCCAGGTATTTATGATCCAACTACGATTCTAAACCGTAACGAGTTGAGCGCTGCTCTTCGCGCCAGCTGGGCTAAACTGGCGTTCTACCTTCTATCCTTCTTCTATTATCTTTACGCGTAAGTTTATCTAATGAATCTCAGTTTTCCTTCAAACCATGAGTTCTTCAGCTTTTCTTTGTGTTAAAGGAGAACACTCATGTTGCTGTTTTTCTAACTAGAAGATGTGGGTACCCAGCCACTACTGCCTGAAGAGAAACTTTTGTTCGTAAAATCCTATAAAGCCAGTAGCCTTCATAATTCGTGTAAAAGTGTAAGTGCGTAGAGGCACTAAAAACCTTTGGTTATTGAGGGCAGAGGTGTGACTCGAGACATTTTTTCGTGTCTCTGGTAACGAAGTTATTTTTTATTTACTTTAACCTTTGCCTTTGCGGGCGTCCAAGTTCCTCAGTTAGGCTGCCCGCAGAGTTCACAGCCGCGCGGGCGGCTGTTTGGTTGTTATTGAGTGCGCGATTGCGGGCGCTCAATAACCATCAAGTGCAGACCAGCAAGCGGCCGGAGCGCCCGCAATCGCGCACTCAATAGCCACAAAACAGCCGGCCGAGCGGGCGGCGCCGCCCGCGCGGCTGTGAACTCTGGGAGCAGCCTTAAATGCATCACTCCATGAATCTGGGGTGGTTCGGGTTTCAGGTGGGTTATGTCTATCCTATAGCCTATGGGTCGAAGATTGTGGGGAAAAGGGTGATTCCGTTCATCTCTATCTGTATCAATGTAAACGGATGACCCCGGAACGCTGTTTCTTACGACGTCCTCTATTGCAACGCGCTGCCCTTGTGTCCCCTCCCGCTTGCGATTCGTCCGAATGGGTTTTCGACGAATCGCAGGCGTGGCGGGGCGCAAACGTTGCACATTGCAACAGAAGCCGTCGTAAGCAACAGCGTTCCGGGGTCACCTGTTTACAGTGATACAGGCAGAGATGAACGGAATCACCGTCTTCCCTACAATCTATGACGCCGTACAGACATAACCCACCTTGAACCCGTATCAACCCAGATTCGTGGGGTGATGACTCTAAATTCGTTACTTTGAATCACTCTCCTTGTTTTCTAAAATTTTAAAACGTTAAACGAGCCAGGCATTCCCTAAATATTTTATGATCATGGTTAGGTTTTTCTTTAATTCTCAAAGGTTTTCCGAAAATTTGCACACTTCTTGTGATTGGTATGTTTCTAGTTCCTACCATGGATACCTTTATCACCTGACAAACCATTGCAGTAAGGGTTTGGAAGTAATTGCAAACATCTTCCGAGGTTTCGAAATTCGAATCGAAAAGGTTTCGGCTCCGATGTTTTGAATTTTTGTACTATCTTTCTCTGGCAAGTCATTGTGTGGTAAAAACTTGAACATTTTTCTCTTCGGTTCTTGGCAAAAACATCAACACGACATCACGCTTTAGTTAGCATACGGTTGCATGGTTTGGATGTGTAACTGAGCACTTGTTCCAGGTTGATTTACACGCTAGTAACGTCGAGTAGCAGCTGATTCAGCAAGTGGATTTGGACATTGTGGGTGGAAAGAAAGTATCCTCCTGCCATATCTGCAACTTTGCCCACACAAAAGATCTGGAAATTGCTTTGTTTTCCTTAATTTGTACTTACTGTGTTCAAGTGTACGCGTTTAATTCTTCTTTCCAGTTGTTGATTAAGAATACCTGTGACCAGTACTTGTAGTAGTTTTTTTTTTTCTATGTGATTCGCTACTTAATAAATGTCGCTTATTCTTCATTTTGCCCAACGACATTTATCATCAGACAGATCCCAAACTAGTTCCAATTTGTTTACAACCATTTGGATGCAGAGAGAAAAATGCGCTAACATAGGTACCAAAAAGTAGCCTTTTCTTTATCTTTTTGCGCTCAATTCTTGTCAAGCTCACAAAAACTCTGCGATTTAGAGTGCGACTGTGGGATGTGGGACGTGGATTTCATTTTATGCCTCATTCTGAGGTGACTATAATTTGTTTTAATTAACTGGTTAATTTCTTCTTGATTTCTATCTTCTGCTGTTTCAATTCATGACAGTTCAGTAGTTCATGTTTCTGTTCGTTTTCCTTATAACGTACATGAAAACACCTGACCTCTAGCAAAGAATCTCTTCAACATTCGTACTTTTCGAATGGATAACCGTTTTACCTGAGGCTATGTATAGTAACCAATGTGAAGAAAATGTATTTCTCTGATAAGTTTTGAAGGAGTGGGAACAGCGAGAAAATTGAACCATGATAGGAAACTATACCATAATGAAATAAGTGGAAGAGTTAACAGAAATAGGTCCTTTGTTGCATTTCCCTAGCGCCGCTTCCGCATTCCTTGTGACTGCTGTGTCTGAATCGGAGTGAATGCGAACGCGCGACTTCAACTTCCATTCGATGTGTCTGTGAAATGGTATTGATGTGTATAGGCGACGTCAAATAGTGATCATCTGGTTCGGACGTTCGTCATATCCGATTTAAAGAATTCGAGGCACCAACTATGGTGGTAGACTTCGGAAACTGCATTCAATATATTTGTCTTTGGGAGGATAAATACGATGGGAACAGGATCATTGGTGACTTCTTCTCCCTCTCGTGCTATCCACTGCTATTTGGTTACTTTCCTGGAACTCGCTTGTCCGGGGGAATTCAAAGCGTAGGTTTTGCCGTACTATTCTGGATGTGAAATGTTTATTTTCCTGGCGCAAACTCAGTGTAACGGCACTACGTCGCTTGTTGTAGAAACATTTTCAGTGCTAAAACGAATGGAGATGTATTTCCGTCACGGAAAAATTTCCACGAATAGCAACCAAGAGATTTTTCTTTCCGCTGGAGCGCGTTTATCCAAATGGAGATATTTTATCAGACATGGACTCAGGTTCCCTAACTCCTCAAGAGTAATGAAAATGGGGGACTCTCAGCAGCGTGAAAATCCAGAATGCTTGGAATTTCTCCCACTACTTTGTTTTTTATTTCAACACTCGAAAAGTGTTTTCAAATCGTCATTAACACTCATGGTGTCATTCCACGAAATGTGGTGGCGTGATGAGCGTCAATGAAATAGTACGAAATAAGGTCAGGTGAGTCCTTCAAATGAATTTGCAGCATTTTTTTCTCCAGCAAAACTACATGTTTTTGATTGAATTAGAATGAAATTATTTAGCTAAGTAAAGGGCCGTTGAAGTTAGAGAATTTTACAAGTTCTGCTTTCCAAATAATCCCGTAGTACAGGGAAATGACGTTGATTTGTGCTTTCTTCTCGTATTTTGCTTACGTACGTGCATCTCGTTTCTTGTTGTTATTTTTCTGTGCGTGAGACAACCGCTGTGTGACGCCTAGAACAAGTTCCTTGTGGCGTCGTCTTAAGCGCAACGCAATTCCGAATGCGGTTTGGGCTTCTCTAACTTCTGTCTCGATGACTCATAAACATTTATTATCCTATACTGGATTTTATTACAGTAGTATTGCGTTTCTCAATGTAAACGTAGTTTGTTCCCGTTCTTGGTTCGAAGACGAAATGACGCTGCTAAGAATCTCTTACAGTTTGTATGTCCGGGGAATTTTCTTTCAAATTTTTTTTCATTTTCATCCTTTTAAGAGTAAAGATCTACAACCGAGTAAAGCATGACTACTTACATAAATACGCTCCTTTTTACTGCTATTATTATTGTTACCATTACTATTATTACTGATACTAAATACCTTTGATCAAATTTATGGTGTTTTCTTAATGTTTGGACTCATCCAATCCCACAGAAGCCGAAGTAAAAATACTGCAAAAACCAATACAGAGCTTTGTTGAGTTTTTCGAAATTATCTGTCCAGTTTCCACACTAATGAATTGATCTTTCTGGATATGACGACGGGCATTGCGGTTTACAAACGACAAGCGTTACATGTTAATTTAATTGGAACTGACTGAAGGTTTTGAAAAAATTGCTTGGAAAACTGGCATACAATTTTTGAAATAATTCAAGGTGCACAAATCGCAATTCGTTACTAAATTAGAATGAGAACGGAGGGAGAAGAAACAGGAAAATTGAACTTTTCCCAACAATACCAACTCTGAACTGAATAATTTTGAAAACTTCTTTATTCAGACACATTTTCGTCAGATTTCAAGTAGTTTTCCAAAGGTATTATTTGCTCTGAAGAATACTCTAGAAATAAACGGCTTCAATTTGACGGAAATGATTCTTTTTATAACTGGTCGATTGAGTTTCCATTTACGTTGAGAACCTCAACAGGCCCACAGTTCATTTATGAGGTGAGTGTAAAATGGTGTTTGAATCTGCTTGAGGTAACGCAGTCACGTAATTCTAATACAGTGCCGGATTTCTTGATCTTGTGATCCGTGGGACACTACGGACTATCCGCATTAACCTCTTTCTTCGAGTTGTTATCATGTCAAGGACATTCCTGGGAGAACCCAGGCACCTGTATGACCTTATGATTATTTTCGACGGTTAGTATTGTTCGTTATTCAGTTTCGTAGGTGCCATGAACAGATTTTTAAAAGCTTAACTTCTCAAGAATCAATCGTGCTCTGTTTCAAACTTATTGCACATATCGGTAGAAGAAATCTATTTCTATTTATTTATTTATTTTATTTGCTTATTTATTCTTTACGTGACTCCACGGCACTCAGTGGTCATTAAACACGACGTCACAACGGAGAACATTTGAAGTTAAGATCACAATATTGGCACGCGAACCTAGTATTCCCGTACATAAGGCTTTGGAAGCGTTTTGGGTCCATTCGAAGATCTCAAATATGAATCGCAGAAAGTAATGGCCCTATATTACCCGGGAACTCGCCTCCTATTTAAGGTAGCTACTTGAGTGCGTTAGTCACCATACCACGGATATCTAGCTGAAGCAAGAAATTCACCGACCTTGAGGTAAGACTTAAACATCCACTTGTAGCTATGAGACCCAACAGCAGGCTTAGGATTCTCTTTATTGGGAATATGGGGGGTTTGATCGGATAGTCACGTTCAATTTGATCCTTTTAGGCCCTGAAGAAGGCGATTTCGCCGAAATGTTAGCCGGTAATAAAGGATTGTAACAACCTCGCGTCCGGATCAAATTAAGAGCACATACTGAATCATCACCATGTCGCGGTTTATTGAAAGTCGAACCTGGAGATGTTCTTTAGTTCCTTTGCACCAGTGAAAAATTTCTACTTGTTTTTTTTTCTTTCGCAAGTCCGAAAGACCATTTCGGATCACAAACTTGAGCAAAATAGTCGGGTTTATATACAATGTTATTCATGGTGTCACTTGAGAACCAAGAACTGAAACCCACAGAAAAAATCCCTCAGCTTACAAGTGGGCGTGGTTTGTGTCGCACTGCTACCCATACTCGCGGTGTTGTTATTAAGGGGAAGAAATTTCGTTGGAATTTGGAAATGTATGGAGGCACATCCGTCAATCTACCACACAATCTGCTAAAAAGATCAACTTTGCTGTGTAAAACGTAGGCGAAATTCTAGTAAACTGTGTTCCTTCTTGTTTCTGTTTTACGGCACATCGGTGGATATTTTCAAAGAAATTAAAAAATAAATAGCCTTTCAAATTTCGATGCAATAAATCCATATCTATTTTATGTCGATGAGATGGCAATCACCCTTTTCGTGTGTACGGCAGTTTCCAGAAATTCACATTAATCTTGTAGAGCCACGTATAGAAACACATTAGCAGTGGTTTTCCACTGCTAGTCATCGCTGTCAACAGGTTCTATCGTCATTTCTTTGCCGCTCGCTCATTCGAATCGACTCGAGAAATCACATCACCATCGCGTATCACAACGTTAACGAGTGACTTATTGTGTCGCACAAGGTCTTTCCAGTTCCGTACGGTTCCAAACATCTTTGCCATCGCTCAGCCATGGTGTTAGCTTCTTCGCAGTGTAATATGATCAACAATTTCATTCTATTTATCTATTATACTATATATTTTTACCAGTCCGAACGTCCGGCTAAAGCCGTACTTCAGAATTTCTGTGGTGTTTGGTTCGCTCGCGTTCACTGATCAACGAAAATTAATATTACTGCCGTTCTCTGTGAAAATAGATTTGTCTATCTCTAACAATCTTTATTCATCTTTTTTATTATGACTAAAGACGGAAGGTTTCATAGTCTTCTTTCTAAACGTGTCAGTTCTGCATTTGGAAAACATTCAAAGTTCAGCGTCAAACACTCCTTATCAATATAATATATAAAAAAGCATTCCTCAAAACGTGAGTTTTCTTCCTGTTTCCCCACAACAGTTATCAAAGGATGATGTTTTGGCATAAAATGACGTGAAGACATCAGCCTCCTGATAAAGATAACGTTCCTCCTCAGATCACATAAACATCCTGCTACTATTTAAGCAGCCGTTTTCATGGGCGTTTCCACATTCTGAGAACGGCATGCTACCAACTTGAGGCGAACGAAGAAGGAAATAGGCACGCGAAGTCATAAAGGTGAAGAGCAAAGCGCCCAGTGGTCAGTGGTCGCCCAGTATCCAGCGCCGGCACATCAATCCGACGCCGTTAGACCCGTCGCACCCCCTTCTATCGGTATCTGGCGCCGGCGCACCAATCCGACGCCGGTGGACCCGTCGCACCCCCTTTTTGAATTTCGTGACACACACACGTAACAGAATAAGCCCGTTAGCATATATCATGATCATGATGATCGTTTATACTCACTTAAACCAATGGTGCATGAGAAAAAAAGAGACACACTTTGTGTGAGTTAGGGCATTTTAATAAAAAGTCAGAAGCAAATTTATGTCAGTATCTGGGGAAGTCCTTTTCGTGGAGTATAACATGTCGAACATTTAAAACTAATAACGACATATTTCTTCTAAACAAACTCTCGTAGGGTCATCTCCAAGCAATCTATGGCTTACTCCGACTCTACCTTTACCTACAGTGCTTTGCTTTAGGGTATTGTCCAATAAATTTCCAAGCGAGCAATGATTTACAGCCCATTTGTGATATTATCGCTCCCATTAGTGAGCACATATATCATCTCTACTACTAGTTATTAACCGTAAGTGGATCTCATTTACCAGTAATAAATATTTTACCCTGTTCTTAAACTGAAACGGTAGTAAATGTAAGACGAGTTAAATATGTTGAACTTACGTCCAGCGAGTGTGAGGAAACAAAAAAAAAATGAGGTGAGACAGGTCCAGCGGGGTCGCAGGGAATTTCAGGGAAGGTTTTGTTCCTTTAAAATCTGGGCTTTGAACTTTAGATGTCCATCTATGTCAGTTGACACCTTACTTGAGAAAATTCAAAATAATTCCTTAAAAGCTTTGAGAAAACAATTTGCTGGGTTATGATGTTTTTGAAACATCCTAGCCGGACAGATGGCGAACACGGCAATAACAATTAATCCCATGTACTTTCTGTCAGATGTGAGCTGTCCGGTTAATTTTTCCTAAAATCGAAAAGAAAACAAATAAAAATAGCGGACAATTAGCGATAAGGAGGAGGGAATATATATTTCCAGAAGAATCACCCCGAATACCGCCATACTCGTAAAGAAGCTGCATTTGGGTCGTAAAACTTGCTTGGAAGAGATGAAATATTCCTACTTCCTCATTCTTTCAAACAAATTGCTTCTTTTTCACATTTTATTCTTAAAAAGAACATTTTCTGTAATGATTTCATTGAAAAATGCAGCAATTCCACCTTTAGTGTATTAAAAGTCTCCTGGCTCTTTTTTCTTTTGTAAATTTTATCATCATGCACCACTTACAAGAATACTTTTTCCTGTCCAACAAATCGACTGTGGTTTACTGGAACTTTGATGTGCGGAAGGCCGGACATAGACGATGAAAAATGGGAAAATAAGCAGTTTACTGCGTGACAACGCATGCGTGAATGTTGACACTGGAAATGGATGAAGTGATAAATGAACGATTTTTTTTTTGGATCGATGAAAGCGTGATGGGAATGCAGAGAAAGGAACCCGAAAAAGTTCAATTCTTCTTAAAATTGTAAACTGCGGATTGAAAAGTTTTGAAAATCTTTTAAATCCAAAAAAAAACATCTTATCAGACTTTCCAAATTTCTTTTTTTTCCCTGTTATATTTTTTCCGCTGCTGCACAGAGACCATTTTTTATTTCGTTGCGCGGAACACAGTTTCTCTTGAGAATTTTCTGAATAAATAAATTAGAATTACTTGATCCATGCAAAAATAGATGTAAGCAGACGGATGGTAAATAAATATATGCAAGTAGCACAGTGTAAGAGGTTTTAGAAAAACTCATGTTTTTATTGAATGAGAATGTCACGCCATTAGTGTTATTGAGCTTTTTTTAAACAACGAGCTCAAAGAGGCAAGACAAGTTGATTCCAAAATGAACAAATAGGAATTTTATAGTATAAATTTGAAATTTTCATTTAATTACGATACTTTGCATGAACATTAAAAAACCGACGGTGAGGTGAGACAATGAGACACTGTCGGCCACTCTCGTTTCTCTCAAGAAATAGAAATTTAAGAACAATTTATGCATCGTTGTGCTCCTTCCTTGAAGATATATCCAAAAATTGGCATAACAATCATTGGAATCCAACACACCCTAAGGTTCTTCTTGAAGAAGTTTTTAAACTGGGAACAAATATGGGCAAACTTTGTGGATTTAACAAATCATTAGGTGAATTGTTCTCCGACTTCCTCGATTTCAACTTAATTTTAAATTTGCTCCTTCGCTTTTTTTCTTTTATTTACCGCCCATTGATGTTAAGAGTTCATCGAAATCTTCTCCAAAAATGAGTGTCTTATGTACACATGTGATCAAGCGCATGAATTTTTTCATGCGGGTTCAGAAACTCCAACATTTGGTCAGGACAGCAAGAAATTGTTGGAGGCAAGCAGATGAAGTTGTTCATTTGTTATTTTTTTTCATTTGCGCGGTTTTAATTGTTGTGTAAAATTTCAGTTCGTCCATACTTTGAGCCTTGTTTATTGGAAAGGAAAAAATTTATCGAAACGGCCAAGAAAATTGCGTCGAAACACAACTATGGTTGGATTTCACGAGATTCGGATTGTTTGTGGACTGATCAACTTCGTTCGTGCAGTCAAGCAGCGAAAATCTTGAAAAACCCACTTCTCGTCCTTTTCCTTTCATTTCTACTGCGCTTTGCACCTCCGTCAACGTCCAGAACTGAGTTTAAATTGAAAGAACCTAAGCAAAACACGTGGAACGCAAAATGTACTTTAGTTTATGAAGTTGTTTTTTTTTAAGAATTTTTTTCTCTGAATAGATTTTCTCTCTTCCTTATAACACCTTCTTTTCATAACTTCCCATAGAAAGAAAGAATATGGACCTTTCGGTTAGATTTCAGATTTTGCAAAAATTTGAATACTATCCTTCTTAATTTACAAAAAAAAAATTGAGTTCGCCGCAGCATTTCGAGTTGAGTGAAGTCGTTTTCAAGACTATGCGAGATTCCTTATTTTCTACGAGACTCCGACGGCCCGGCTATTTTCGCACCTCAACCAGACCTGGCCTATTGCACCACCGGCAACTACAGTGTTGGGAAGACAAGATCGCATATTTTTGTTTGGAAGAATTTCTGAATTAATCTTTTGCAAATATTACATAATTTACAGAATAATCCAAATCGCAAACCTCTAATAATTTCTTGCTGTTCTAACCAAATGTGAAAGTTTAATAAATTCCATGGAGTCAGCACGCGTGAATGTCCTAATGAGGGCTACGCTTTTTTAGTCTACCATTCAATTTTTTTGGTGTGACATGTTTTTTTTCTCACAAATTCCAACAATAAATTTGCAAAAACTTTTGGGCCGTAGCGAGTAGAGAGAAAGCCATTTTAAATGCCGTATCCAACTTCGAAATATTTTAATTCGTTTTCGTTTTTTTTTATCTACTTATTTGTTAGCATTCCTTTTATATGAGCGCTCAGATCCTTCCACTGGATTTTCCGAGGCCATTCACTTTCGCTTCTTGCTGTGATCCTCCGTCCCATTTATGTGATATGTAGAATTCGAACTGGTCGCTCAGACAAGATGAAGGCGGAGTTCGACTCCGCCCTCATCGCACAATATCAATCATTTCGTGATGTTACACTACGTGTTTTTTCGTTTTCTGAGTTGTGAAAATCACACACATTCCTTGCTTTCCGCCTGCTGCTTCTTTCTTGGAGTTCATGGCGGTTTCCTTTCCTTCTATCACTTTTGTTGCTTTGAAAATTCACATTTATTCTCTGCATCGCTTAGTTTTGCGTTGACCTTGTACACTGCTAAGTCTTTTATGGATAGAAAACCATTTCTCTGGTGTTTAGTTCCGCTACAGTCCCAGTTACAGTATGTGTACTGTAACGCTGTGACTCCTTTTTACTTTCCTTCAACATGTTTTTGTTTTCTGCAAAGCGGAACGCTTTTCACATATTTTTCGATGTTATATCATTTTATTCAGATGCCACCTGTTGCTGACAGCAAAATTGACGCAAATGTCATCGAACAGGTAATTTTTAACTTAAGTTTAGAGGTTTTCAGTACTTTTCTCGTTAATTCTTTGCCATTAGAAAGCGCGAGGAAAAACAATAACTGAATAAAGGAAATTCTGGAAACGTGGCCATTGATTCTAGAAGTTGTCATCTTCCTCTTTCCTGCTCATATCTAGTGTATGAATCAGTGCGATTTTCAAATGGATTTCAAACCTCACACTCAAACTGAGGATGCCAGATGATTTTTCAATAGGCATAGCCCGTTCCACCGGCCAGTTCTCGAGTTGTTGATGGGAATCCGCGCATGGATTACAGCTTTTGGACGACGACTTCAAATGACGAAATGAACTCGCCATCCTGAACGCAGTGTGTCTGACGGTCGTGTCAAAATTACCCTGCTTAAAATGCGCAAAGCTCCATTTTGTCGCCGAAGTTTTTCTTCGAGCGACCGATTGGAATTGGAAGACATCAAATCGTCCCGTTTTGTTAGGTGTTAGGAATGTTGTTTTTGTTTTAACTTAACGTATAGCAGTTGTACAACGAAAACCTCTTACAGCTACGTAAAAACATCTTTGAACATCCGGAAATAGCTTTGATGAGAAAAAAATTATAGAACTGTAAAATGACACATGTTCATGTGGTCAAGAGTCAGTCAGGAACTGATTTTTACAGTGGAAATTTCGTGAGAGAAAAAAAATGGCGTGACGTGGCAAAAAATGGCAGGTCATTAAATTTGAAGGGGAAGATTCAGGAGAGAAGTGAATCCCACCTGTATATTTCTTATGCAACAAAAAGTATAAGTATTCGCTCTTGTTCATAGTGAATCGAGGATTTTTTTTCTAGGTTTACATAGGCAGTCAGTAAAACCAAAAACATTCGATGTATGCAGACGATCGAAGCGATTCGATACGAATGCATACATCGTTCGATCCTGAAAACATTGATACAGTCTCAGCGCTTTATAACCTGCACTGTCACAGTCTGTTTCTCTCTTCTCCAACCAACCTCATTTCGCCTTTGGAGGGCAGCAATCAACCACAAATACAGCTTGTTCATGCCTACTGCTGATGTAAATGTAAATGTAGCAGAGATTGCGATTAATTTCACAATTTCTTCCAAAAATTATCATATACAACCACATTTTTTTCAAATGTTAAGAAAGAAAGGAAATGTTTACTTCATTTGAAAAAAAAAACATTAAATTCAAAAATATTAAAAATTTCACAGAAAGTGTTACCATGCAAAACGCTCTGATGAGACAACGATGAATGTCGTTGATCTTTTAAAGCTCTTCTTGCAATTTTTTTTTTGGTCGTTTAAAATATGACAATTTTCTAGCCTAAGGAGGATTTTTGCTCTAGGATTTTCGGTGAAGAGTATACAGCTTATCTGTGTATCTATTTATGCTACTTTTTATATCTTTGAAATATTAACGTAACCCTGTTATGTTTCCGTCACTGTCTCAGGATGTTTTTCTCCTTTTACTTTATATTCCTGTACTTGGCTTCGGGTCTGCAATGAGAAGCCTTTTGTGAGTATCTTTTTTCCCTGTGAAACAGGTTTCCACGGCAGCGTATTCGTTGTTTAAATTGAAGGTTTTTTATTGAAAAAAGCTTGTGAGGAGACCTCATTGATCATGGACCGCTCGCTCGTGGACGCGGCGCAGTGCGTCCTTACTTACCTCGTAGGAGCGAACGCCGTTTCCCACGTCATTTTTTTAAGGAGAATTAAGGGAAATTGCGCGGAGCCACGTTCATTTGCCTAATCTACACCACGAACTTTATTTTTTTTCAAAGAGTTTCCACAGCATGTCAATTTCTTGATATGCCACCTTTAAAGAGTTAAACTTGATTTCGAAATAATCCAATTCTTTCACGGCACAAAGAGATAAAAATCAGGACTCTATAACTATCTTTGTAAATACGCTGCATCTATTAAATAACTTAGCATCAGAAGATTAACCTATCACCGAAATTGAAGGAATCTGAAAAAACGGGAAAAAAGGGAAGAAATCTGTCCAGTGACATCATCGTTTTGCAGAAAATGAAAAAGCAACTCGATATTTGTTTTTGGACACAGTTGTCGGCACTGATTTATTTTCAAGGTTTTCAAAAATAGATAATGTGCGTTACAGTGACCAAAAAACCCCAAGCATTCTTGTTAGTTATAGGACTCTTAGGTCTTACGATGAATATGACAATAGTAACCTTAACGTAAAAATGTCGTGGATTTTGTTAGAAGCTTCAAAATAAATACCAAGTAATAACCTATTAGTAGCTTAATAGCTTTGGTGGTTACCTGCTTCTTCATACTGTAGATGCTAGCTCTATTTAGTTGTACTGTAGATAAAGTTATTTTCCTATACTGGGTTACATTCAATAGTTTGTAGAATTTTTACAGGAGGGGTTAGTAGGATAGAGTTTCTCCCACTCTAACGGTTTTTGTAGAGATATAAGCAGCATAAAGTACTGTCCGCCTGGTTTTTTTTCCGCTGTGATTAAATAGATTGTTCGAAAGCCTGAGAGGACGTTCTCTTTTACAGACGTTCTCCTGCTGCTTGAAATGTGAACTACAACATGGTTTTAGGTGCGTTCCCAAGTGGCAGACATCCTCCACCCTCGTTACAACACAGAGTTTAACTTCCTTCGTTGGCTACAGTCATACGATTTCAATGTATCGAAGACAGTTCACAATCTTCGTAAACATTTGAAATGGCGGAAAGAGCGGCACCTGGATGAAGATGCTCGTGGTCTTCAAAGTTCAGCAGTAGGTTTATTCTCCAAATTATCATGTTCATTTAGTAGGGTCAAAACAGCATAAAACTTGGTGCAGTTGCGTACGCGGCTGCGCTTCAAGCGGTGCGGTGCAGTGTAGCTGTAAGAATCTGGTTGTGACCCTTGCTGGCACCGCTCACCGTTGCACTTCACGATGGTCCCACCTCGATCCCAAGCGCTAGCTCCACCGAGCCGCTTCGAACGGAGCCGTTTACGCAACTGCTCCGAGCTTCATTTTGTTTTGGCCGACTGTACTAACTTTGCGAAAAATTATAAAATTCTGTGATTGCAGATCACCGCCGAATTTGCCCCTCTCTCTGTGGTTGGATGGAATCGTCGCGAAGGCGGTGACCGTCTTATAGTGGTTGAACAGAGCGGTAGGAATTTGTTAACATCCCATGCAAGAAAACTCTGGAAGTAGTTTCTTGCTCTTCAGGACGAGTTGACATCGGCGGTGTGATGAAATCGATACAGCCAACAGAGTACTTGCACCAGCTGTACAGAAATTTCGAGAATCTTCTCACAATGGTTATGGAGGTGTGTGTGCAGGTTATATCCGCGCTTATCTGAAGGATCGATTGTCGATTTTTTTTCCAATTTGTTGATAGGAACATGAATTTGTTCAGATGGAAGCAAAATTGGGCACACAGTGTTCTGTGCTGTACATTTTTGATCTGGATGGCTTGAGTTTTGATCCGTCACTTCTCGGAGTCCTTAACGGTATGTCGCACCGATCAGGGTTTTTTTCCTATTGTTCTCGGTTGGAGATAATTTTCTATTTACTCAGAAAACTAAATGCTTATCAAAGAAATCTATTGGGAGAGTCAATCTATCTTTTTTTCGTTCTCATTGAAAAAATTATGATCAATTTGTATCCGTGAAGAAAAAACTCAATCTGAACATTCATTCTTTACGAATGAGGTGTTCTAAGACTCGTTTATGCAGAAACATAACTAGTTTCGCCGGTAACAGGCCTCTTGCTTCGAAAAAAAACCTTTAAATGTTCTATGGGCTAACCAATTCATGAGAACTGGTTTCTGTGATCCGCTGGTCTCCGTCCGCTGAGATCACATCTTAGACTGTGAATGACAGAAGTGTACTGTAGAACTCATGACCGATTTTCTTTCTTTTGGTGTTTTGTAGGATTTTTTAAAAGAATTTAAAAGAACGAAAGGACAACTGTCATATTTATTTTATTATAAATAATAATTCTCACTCTCAAGTAATCCAAACTATTTTAACCGGAAATGATAGGCATTTCGGTTGCACCTGTTCCGGAAGGAAAATTAACAGGGCAAGATTGCTCTAAAGCGAATGGGGAAGAAGGAATTTTTCTCGGCGGAGCTGAGCCTTTACTTCTACCACGGAGAGGTGTGATTGTTTAGAAGCAACCAAAAGAATAGTCGACAGAAGAAAACAACTCCGCAATCAAAAATAAGAAATTCATGAGGAAAATAACATTAACTCAAAAGGAAACCTCTTTTTTCATTCCGCCTCCGGCCACCACTTTCCAGAAGTTCGGAAGCATGCATGTGCTCATTCCATCTCTAGGTTCCTCTCCTTTTTTTCTCTCACTGAGCTGTTTTTCTACGAAATGCTAAAAATAGCAAATAGCGTAATGTTGTATTATAGTGGCTATTGTCAAGGCAACAGCTATAGCACGTCAACAACTGGTTGCCAGCAACAGGTCCGTAACAGAACACTTTTTCGTGATAAGAAAAAGGAGTGCATAGTTTTTTTGACCGATGATCGTGGTTGTTATGGATTATTTGTGGAAAACAAGTTGTAAAAAAGGATATTACATTGATATTAGTTGGTAAAAACATTCCAATAAGGTTTTTTTTCCCATTTTTTTAAAGTGAAGCTTTTCAAACTCTAACTCGCGAACTGTATGTGACGATTTTAAGCCTACAGGATACAACGAAAATATCCGGAGCGAGTCAGATTTTCCGGAAGAAAGGGGCTAGCACTGCTAGTATCTTATCAAATTTTGAAAACAAGTTTTCTTTTTTGAAACCTGTGAGTCGCATGCCGTAAATTAACGATGGAAATGTTTAAAAAAAGGCTGGCTGCTAACACTGATCATATTACTCATTTTCACTTTTCTCATAACTTTTCATTTCTAGCCGGGGGCAAAACCCTGACAGCAGTTTTGTCCCCTCCCTCCACACCCCCCCCCCCCCCTTACACACAAAAAAGAGAGTTTTCCTATCATTTAAGTGAGCTACATATCAATCATAAAATGTACATTTCTCAGGTCCATTCCGCGTATCCTGGCAAAGCCTCGGCATACACTATAGGGAATTGATCGATCGATTTGTTGTGATCAACACTCCAAGCTACATCAATGTGCTATGGTGAGCTGAAAATCTTGAATCTTTTTTGAAGGGAAATCCCTTTTTTGAAGTGGAAAAAGAAATGTTGTATATTGCACCTGGAGAATTAAATTTATTTCCGAAATTGAGGCAAACGGACTGAAAACAGCGAGTGTGCCTTTCAGCTGTCATTTTCTTCGTTAGTTCATGTTCTTTAACTGAAAAATCTATCGAGACACCGTCCTAGGACTGCACTTTCAACTTTTGTCCCGGAACAATCGAAGAGTCGAATTGTTATCACTGGTAAAAATTGGCGAGAGGAACTGCTTGAAATGGCCGACGCAGATTGCCTCCCGGAACGATTTGGAGGAAAAATTCCCGACGAAATAGCGCTGAAGTAAGCTGTGTGTTTGTATCAGAAAAATGTTTCTCATTTATTTATTTGGTCTGATTGCCGTTTATCATTGTTAGTTAGCCGTTTGCGGCTGAATTTATATCCAGATTAATTTTTTTAGTTCTTATCTTTCTCACACGTTTTCAGTTTCATTTACCCTTCAACGTAGTTTCATCTAAATTGCTTTTCGTTTCTTGAAGAGTTCACTGATACTCTTAATTCTGCATTTTCTTTTTTCTTTCAAAACTTTTGATATTTTCTACTCTTTCTGACACTTTACCTGCCTTTTCTCCTCCTACTGCTTTTTCTTTACTTTTCCTAGAACGAGCCTACTCAAATTTATTGCCGACATCAAAACCTTTCCCTTCTCTGTCTTTAAAATTTCTTCTACTTCTATTGAAGAATTTACTGGTACACTTTGATTATTTTTCCTTGAACTAAAACCTACTTCAATTCTACAGTGTATCTATTAAGGTGCCGATCCAAAGGAGTTTCAATAATTTCTAACTATAAACGATCCACGATCCATTCTCGCTATTACTCCAACATTTGCATTGCAACTTCAGCATTTGCAACTTCTCTTGGTTCTACTGTGTATATTTTTTGCTGCTTACTTACCCAACGATGGAAAACATCCTAATTTCTCGAGAATTTTCTCAATCTCAACTCAACTCTGTGCTTCAGAGATCCTCAGCCAGTGCCGAAGGACCTTTATTGGCGGCCGAAACCGGATTATCCAAGCGTTGCATCGATGCATCGTGTCTCGACGCCAGCAGGTGAGCGAGCGTGATTTACCTTCGCGAGGTGGCATCTTACCATCGGGTCCTACGTACGAATCGAGGTCGTCATAAGACTGGAACCGTCGCTGTTACGTTTGTTACGACCGTAGACGATAGTACAGAGGAAGTAGACGGCAAGGGAGTTAGTTGAAAGGTTGAGTGGCGACCATGAGCTACAATTTTGACATATTTATATCGCACGAAGATAGGAAATTTCATATCGTAATTTTCTTTTTTTTTGGTTAACAAGATTCCTTCATTAAAAAAATACTGCGAATAGTATTGCAACTTTCACAGAACCACGACGATATTTTTGTTCTGTTTTCATTGTTGCCCATCGGTTCGAACCGAGCAAACTAGATAGAATAGACGAAACACTACTAAAACCTGACAAGATCTGCATCCAGCTCTAATCGAGCCGGACATACTTGAAGAACTCCTCGAAGTCCTCAACTAGTCCATTTCCCTCCTCCTACAAGCACTATCGCTACATTCTGGGTGACTAAAAGGGATAATTTGTGTGACTAAAAGCGGGTGTAACGCAGTGGTGATGAGGTTCCGCTGTGACTGCACGATCGACCAATGGTTCGAGAAACCCCCAGTGCACCAAATAAGCCTTTCATCGCTCCAGGATCGACAAATTGGTGCCAGATTTGTCTGTGAGGGTAAAAACCACTGAAGTGGGACATCAGCTAGCTCCAGGAAGGCATTCTATAGGGTAGACACGTTTGAGCCTCAAACGCTCGAAAACCTCATTTCTGAATTCTGAAGTGAACGCGGTGGACTGATTAACACCGGACACCTTATCCTTTAGTACTTTTGAATGACTCTAAATAGTTTTTGTTCTATGAGGGTCTATGAAAAATTCGGTTGAAAAAATCGATGCTTCGAGATTAATTAGAGACACCTGAGATGCAGAGAAACGCTCTTGATCCTGGAAAATTTGAATTAAAATCCTGTTCTCCTGTATTAGCACTGATGATCGGATTTGTCCGAGATTCTTCAGAGAAAAATGCTCAAAATCTCGTTCACGTTCGTTGAGCTGCTGGGCTCATAGTTGAACTACGAAGGCTGTTGAAACAACAAAAACAACAAATAAATAGAAAAGAAAATAAAAGAACAGCACAAGCCAAGTTGGCTAACTTAACTCGTGTTACACACTACCATCACTTCTGCCTTGTTCGTTTCCCGTTTTCTAAAACCGTACTTAACAAAACAAATGTCAAAAAACGCCCAATTTTCGTTCACTTCCACGAAAATTCAACTCTTGTTTTAAGGCCAAGTGTTAGAGAAGCTATAAATATTGAATAATCTTTTCTGCGAATGATGAAACTCGTTCGGTTTTCCCTTAAAATCATCGTGACATGCGTAGCAATAATATATGTTATCGTCCATTTTTTTTGCTTGAACATACTTTGTTTTTTTCTAGGAAAAACGCGAACGTTGACCTACTACGTCGAAGCTGGAACGGAGCTGAATCTGTACTCACATAATGAGTCGGACTTCACATTTGGAATCTATTATTCAGAAAAAGAGGTGAGGACATCGTATTTGTTTGTTTATTTACATTTACATATCTTATTTATCTTATAACATAATCTATTTATATATATACCTTTACATATACTTACATATGTATATATCGTTTTATTTTATGTTGTCAGTGAAAATCTTAACCTGATTGTTGGAATGTAACTGATAAATTTGTGGACGACGCTCGACGGAATTTTTGATGCCGAGTTTTTTTTTTTCGCCGCAAATTAGGGTTCATCACGTTGTTTCTATGTATCTTTGCGCAAACACAAAACACCGCCCACACATCCAGAAACCAGACCTGCAGGATTGTGAAGAATGGCTTCATTCTAGTAATTGCGCCAGCACTCTTCTTTTCGTCAGATGGATGTAAAAAGTAGCGTTGTTGGCTAAAATAGGGCCTACATGGAGTGTGATCTTCAGATTTAATGAGATAGCGGTTTTTTGCCTTTTTAACGCAATATTTTTATAAACTACATATCAGAGCCTACCCCAAAATAGAAGAATTTTGAAATGTTGAAAGATTTTCTAATGGATGCTTTCAATCAATAAATTCTCGTAAGCTAAATGTTTTTCTCAAATTTCTTTCAGAACGTTAAATTTCTCTCAAATGCGAAAATACTTCACATTTTGTAATTTGTGTTTATGACGACTGCGATTTATGACGATATTAAAGTTGCCAGGTTTTTCAAGCAAGAAATCGAGCATCATCTAGAATGATTAACATCTCCATAATTATTTTAGCTGTTTTTTAAAGACGAGAGTCTCTTTTTCTCACAAGGGATATAAAACCAGAATAATCTGAGAAGTACTAACATATCCAGATAATTTTTCTTGGGAGGGATTAGAAATGGAATTCCGTTCTATAGTTACATCCGTAAAACTCGCTACCATGCTCGTATATAAAGTGGAATGTTCCGTGTGTTGAGTTCATGAAGCCGATTTTGTTTTTGAGACTCTGGGAACGAATTCAAAGTGATGCTTGACCTCCGTCCGCAAATCACCATTCAACAATGTGTGTCGGGTGTTTTCCGCTCTGTTGCAGAGGCAGGCGGTCAAATCAATTTGGTCAAGGAAACAAGCGACACATGAAGGGGTCCCGCATCAAGGACGGATTTCGTCAAATAAGAAATTTTACTCTTCCTCAGTGAATAAGAGCGAACTTCCTATGACCAGAACAAGGTCACAGTTGCTGAAAGCAGGAACGAAGAAACCAAGTGGGATTATGTTGAGCTCACCGGTTCTTCTTATTTTGATATTGCAATATTTCGATCTGATTTCCAATATTTCAATAATTTGTGCCAATAATTTCAATATTAGCTGTATCACGCAAAAAAATTTCAATTTCTTATTTCTTATTTCTTCTAAACTCCAAACAGGAAATAGAGTCATGTAATTGAAAATATATGCGAACTAATGCACTAGCCATTGGATACGATGGAGTATCGAATTGAATTGAAAATTAATTCGTCTATGTGTATAAAATAAATGTATAAATTAAAAAAGACATAGAATAAGCTTTCCAAAAATGTGTAATACTTTGCCCAAAAGTCTTATTTTATTGCTATAAAATAATGTTGAAAAAGTGAAGCAAATTGCTCGATTTGATAGAATTACGATGGCACACAGAACATTGCGCAGCGTTTTTTTTTCAGGCAGCACCAGAAGACGAACACGAAACTCTGTTACCAGCGACTCAAAAATGTGCCCTCCCTGCCGTTGATCTCTATAACTTGGACGCTACGCGCACCGGTTACTATCACTTGAGGTTAGCGCTTGCTGTTGAATTCTCAATTCTTAGACAGAAGGCTTTCAGCTTCTGTTTAAGAAAAAATCTAAAACGTTCCGAATTGGAATACTTTGACGGGTTGGTATAAAATAAAGAAATATGCTTTGGCCAGTTGCTATGAAATTGGTTTTATTCCGGCTAATTCAAACCTATTCAGGTTCATAGCAATTCTCCCGTTTTTCAGGATAACAAACGATGCCGCGTGGCTGTTCTCCTCCACGTACAAAATAATTGTCCATGAGAAGTCTGGCAAGGAAATTGAAGCATTGAACCAGAAAGAAAAATGGATCAAGCAGGGATCTAAGTCAAAATAGTGGCTGTACATAAATGTTGTTTTTTCTGCCGTTTCTGTAAATCGATATTTCTATTTCTTTTCGACTGCATTTACACTTCGCTGGATTCCGCCCGGATGATGTGGCTAGAGTTATAACAGAGCGCGTGAATTCGAACTTGTACGCGACGCGCGCGGTAAATGCAGGCACCGTAATGAGCGTATCAGCGCAACTGAGCTGTTTCGTATTTCTTTTAGTGATACATTAAAGCGCGATTTCGTAGCGACCACATCAGCCTGGTTCTGTGGGTACTGTAACTATGTACTGATGCCGATGTCGATCACACAGCATCATACAGAGAATTGGTACACGCTTTGCTCTTTTCTTCTGCCGAATATATCGGAGTCCTCCTGTGTAAATGTGATCTTCAGAATTTGTTTGTCTGTAAATGCGTACATATTTCCACGGTACAGTCGTGAATATTCGCTCATTTTGTAAATCCACATTTCTTTCGTCTTTTTTCGACTGATGCATAGAAACTAATCACCATTGTACATTTGATGTTTCTCATGAAATGTTATTATATTCTCCTTTTTTGGTGAATGTCTCTTTCATATTAATAAATAGTGGATGCGCTTGGTATTTCTATTAAGATAATATTGAACTCTAAATTAAAGGCATCATTCCACGAATCTGGGGTGGTACGGGTTTCAGTCGGGTAATGCTTATACGGGGTCGTAGATTAAGGGTTCCGTTCATCTCTCTCTGTATTCGTGTAAAACGGACCCCGAAGCGCTGTTTCTTACGACGTGCTCAATTGCAGCGCGCCACCCTTGTGCCCCCTCCCGCCTGCGATTCGTCCGAATAGGTTTTCGACGGATCGCAGACGTGGCGGGGCGCAAACGTTGCGCATTGCAACAGAAGCCGTCGTAAGAAACAGTTCCAAGAGTTCGCGATATAATATAATTTACCCGATATATATCAATAAAAGTAGGAGGAAATAATTTTTCTTGCATTAAAAGACTCACGTAGCCTGTTCAGAGGATAAAAGTTCACTTATTTGGATGTCATATAAAGTTAACAGATTGTACCTTGATCAGTTTAACGTTAGACGCTTCATCATTTTTCCTTTACAGTCCTTGTTATCGATGCCTACAATCGTGATCTTTGTGTTTGCACATAAATAGGTCGTCGCGGTGGCGCGGGGTCCCATCGCGCGCTGCCGCTGCTATACTTCCACTAATGTGTAGAAGGACGAGCGCAGAACTCGAGTTCGTGCTCTGACCTTTTCATCGCTCGCATTTCTTTCTCACTGGACGACTTGTCACGCTCCCCTGTGGTCCTGCTTGGCATTACGCGCCTGTTTGAAATGCAACCACAGATAGCTGCGAACCATTTTTGTAAATCTACCGTTATCTGTGTATTTTAATTACTAGTAATCGATTATGTCGTTCATCACAACAAACTCTGTCCTAAAGAGTGTAAACGCAAAATTCCGAAGAATCCAGCAACGATTGATGGCGGAAGATCACGAAGAACAACCTCTGTATGCTTTGCACCGTTATCGGAGAGGTAACCGAAGGTAACATGATCATAGCCCACTCGGCCATTTCGATCAGAAGGGAAAACAGGAAAGGGCATAAAGTGGTCCGTTTACCCAGCACGTTTAGATCCGTGCAGTTGTGATCTGTGTCCACCCATCGAAGTTTGGTGATTTTTTGGAAGCGAGCCCGAAGAACTACAGCGGGGGTATGTCTGTCTATGATAAAACTAAGAGAAAAATCTAAGAGAAAGGAAAGAAAAAATTGAAAAAAAGAAGGAAAGAAAAATAAATCTTCTGCCCAACTTTCAACATCACAGACTAACTTCCAAGGCTACGAAAACTTCCCAATTAAAACTTAAAAGTAAAGGATAAAGTCACTGGTGTATCAATCCACTTGGGATGCGGCAACGCGTTTTACTGGAATTCGTAATCGTTGAGGTTTTGGAACGCGAGTTGGCCTATACAATGCCAGCCGATGATCAAGTCACTGTTTTTATCCTCCCAGACAAGCCTGGTACCAATTTATCGATCCCGGAGGGATCGAAAGGCTTGGTGAGCACTGGGGCGGATTCGAACCCTCGACCGTGTGGCTACAACGGACCTCTAACCGACTGCGCCACACCCGCCGCGGGCTCAAACATGGACACCACCAATTAAACTCTTCACAGTAACTCTTCAATATAAAGTTCTTTTCAAAGTTTAATATCTCCGACATTACAATTGATTTGATTGAGACATTATGAATGTTTGTTTGTATTGTTTGCAGGAAGAATTGCCGATATGGATGTAGCATAGAAGTGAGGGAGAATATCGTATGTATGATTGTTGCGCATCTTCTCCAGTTGATTGAGATCATGAGAATTATTGAGGATGAGAAGAGTGCGCATTCCGTGATTACGACCAAACATCACGTCGAAGTTAATCCTGAAACGTGAGCCAATCTATCGTATAAAATTCAACGTTAGCCGCATTTATGCTTCATCAAAGTCCGTTTCCATTCAAAATTGCGCTGCGATGCTCCATGCGATGTCGGAACTACGAGTTTTCGCACTCATGAAAGAATGAATGAAGTCTCCGCCTTAGTAAAAACAGCGATCCTATGCGTAATCCGAAAGTATAGCAGGGTCAAAGCGAAATCCAGCTCGATGCAGTTCCGTCGGCTGGAAGCGGTGCGGTTGAGCCTAGCGGTTACTATCGAGGGAGAACCCTTGCTAGCACCTCTCATCGCTGCTGTTCGCGATGGTCCCACTTCGATTCCAACCGCTATTTCGATTCGCGGCGGTTCGAGCGCAGTCGCGACCGCACCGCGTATCATGTCGTTTTGACCAGAGTACACGTTTTGCTTCTTCCCGTCCACAGACTCCGATGAAATTATGCGCACTTTTGTATCAAAATGATTGCAACTGGTAACACATACGTGCTGCATATCACCATTGTTCGACTTTCATCAATATTCCACTTCTTTTTTATGTAATCATAACCGGAACTGTATGGTTTCCCGAGGATTAATGGCTCTCGTCCTGACGCCTTCTTTACAGCATCAGCTATTGCCCCTGAACAAGGTCCTTTACGTTATTTAGTGTTCTCTTTCTGCTAAGTACAAAAAATAAGCTTCTTAGGAAGCGAAGACGTGAAGCTATCACTCTATGTATCTTATTGGTATGATCAAAAAGAGCGCCGTTGAAAAAAAAAATAAATGCTCGGATATTTTTCAATTCAATCCTGGTGAATTCTAATAGCGACCTTTTATCGTTCCAAAATAGCTCCACCGGATTTTTCTCAACATCTTAAAGGCACCACCCCACGAATCTGGGGTGGTGCGGATTTTCAGGTGGGTTATGCCTATACAGGGCTGTATATTATGGAAAAGAGGGTGATTCCGTTAATTTTTCCTAATCACCGCAAAAAACGGCCCGGGAGATGCGGCTTCGAGCGTTCCGGGGTATTTTCTACAACGAGTTCGATTGGAGCGCGCCAGCCTTGTGCACGCGCCACATCTTTCGGGCCGTTTTTTTACGGGAATTAGGAAGAAATGGACGGAATCACCCTCCTCCTCATAATCTACGACCCCGTATAGGCATTAACCACCTGAAAGCCGCACCACCCCAGATTCGTGGGGTGATGCCTTTAAGAGTCTCGAGTGCATACATCTCCAACTCCGGAATTTTTAGATTTTTCCGCTCTTGACGATGTACTATTACAAAGAATCTTTCTCGCTCAGTATTATTCACTTCTTTCTCCATAAATCGCAAATCGTTGGGGATTTTTATTGGAATCATTGAGTAGAATTTGAAAAAGAGAATGATCTTTGATTTAGCGAGAGCTGAAGATCGCACGTAATCATCGCAACAAATAAATACAATGTGGATGAACAAGATTCATATTATATTTGTTTTAAAAGACGCGCATAGGTTCCATGTTACGTTTTTGCTCTAAAATTCACGTCAATCAAGGAATTGAAGATGAACCTGTATCTGGAATGACAATATCTCCGTTCGGTACCGAAAGCGTTGCATTATCGTTGGTTGCAAGGAACAAGCACTTTGGATCCTTTAAGAAGTTTGTGGCTTTCATCAATTTTTTGAAGTTGAAATGTTTGTCCAGACCGACCACAACGGCACAAACATTTTTTGCCTTAACTCATTTCGCTTTTAATAAATGTTCGAATTGGCCTAATTATACGTCAAATGATCAATAGTCTCGTTTCATGCAATGTCCTCACCCGAACTGAGATATCTATGTTGAACATCGTTCCCTCGTCGTCTTTCAACGATGCAAAAGCGTCGGGACCTTGTCCGAAAACACTGAATCCTGAAAAGAGAAAAATAGAAAATTAAAGGCAGCGTATCACGTGGTACAGAAACAGTGAAAACGAATGGTTCGGGTTGTTGGGTTGTTGATTACGGAAGCGAGCGTGGGTCTGCTCATTTGCCTCTGATTCTCGTTTAAAAAAATGGTGTGGAAGACGACGCTCTTTCCTACGAAATCAATTACAGCTGGCGAGCTGCGGCCACGGTGGTCCATTGTCCATGGTCTCTTCTCCTTATGTAAAACCATTGAATAGGCAGCAGAGAGGACCGGAGCGTATACAATGGTGTGCATTCTAACGCACCTTGTAGAAGCTGGAACAGTTCCTACCCCGTTCCTTGAGATGGCTAGGGAATTTTGTGGGGCTACGCCAGTTTCAGTGATGTAGAATCGAAAATCTACTTTTTTTATTGGAGTTTCTATTCCGGATCCCTACACCTAGGAATCAGAGGCCTCAGTTTACACCAAGGGTGCAAGTACGGCTGTATTAGAAATGGAACGAGAATGCTTAAACTGGACTGAATCGCTCGTGCAACGGGTTTTCTCGTCGGGTTACCTCATCACTCATCCATTCCATGCGCTTTCGTCTCATCTCTCTTTTTTTTAGACGTGGAGAGCTTTGTAGAGTGAAGCCACTGACATCTAGGTTTAGACGGCGTTAGCGTGGACGCGCCAGAAATTTCCGTACAGAAATACAGTTACTGATGGCGAAAACACATCACTGGAAATCTCTGCAAATGCTGAGTGCAGTAGGTCGGAAGTAAGAAGATAATTGACATTTCTTGGATTTCTTTCGCTCCATTAGATCGCGCGAGCATTGAAAAGATACCTTGTTCTTTGATGTCGTCTTGTATTCCACCAGTTGCAATGAGATATACACCTTTGTCATCTGGAGACCCATTGGCAGTGATATAATTTGCAGCAAGCAATCCTGGCGTTATGATATGTTCCTAGAACCATTGTTCGCGGTTTGTTTGGAATAAAAAAAACGAATCGATGGGTACTACTAAAACAGGAGATACGTGAAGAAAGACATAGCTGGCGCCGAAAATGTTCAACCGGGCGAGTGCGACGCGCCACCGAGTGAAGAGCGAGTATAGATCAAGCGTGGAAAGAGGGTGAGTTGTGACAGAAGCGTTGAGCACGTCCGGCTAAAGGTCTGTTTGGCCCCAGCTGTGTGGTTTCTTGAAGAAATATGACAATACTTTAGTTAATTTCCGACTGAATCGGTGTTCTAGAAGTTTTTTCTCATGACTTTCACGAGAAAGGGTAGTGTCATTGGTCAGTATGAAGACTCGTTTCCTGTCATAGATCAGTGAGTTTACAAGGTTGGCGACATCAGTGATAATACCAAGGCGGAGCCAGAGTAACCCTGAAAAGAAAAATGGGATAGCACACTGAGTTTTAAGTAAGAGTGATGGTATTCAGACATGCTGCAAAAGAGACATAGGACGTGGTTTAAGTATATTCCTGTTAGTGAGATCGGAACTATCTGGCACCTCATGCAATTGCAGTGGCTAAAAGCGGCGGATTGAGGTGGGATCCTTCCTAGCTTCATTCATCTCTGCAGTCCAAATGTAGCGATGATCCCACCTCGATCACAATCGCGGACTCCAAAGTCTCTTTTCAAGCGCATCGCTGAAAAGCATCACTCCACGAATCTGAGGTGGTACGTATTTCAGGTGGAGTATTCGTATACGGGATGGGAGACTATGGAGAGGGGGGTGATTCCGTCCATTTCTTCCTAATTGCCGTAAAAACGGACCGGAAGATACGGCTTAAGGCGTTCTGGCCCACTATTTTCTACAAGAAGTTCGATTGGAGCGCGCCAACGTGTTTTACGGCAATTAGGAAGAAATAGACGGAATCACCTCCCTCTCCATAGTCTCCCATCCCGTATACGAATACTCCACCTGAAATACGTACCACCTCAGATTCGTGAAGTGATGCCTTTCAAGGCAGCATAACATGAATCTGACGTGGTGAAGGAATCTGCGGAAAAGCTAGAGTTAAGATTGTAGATGGCGGGATCAGAGGTGGTTCCGCTCATCTCTCCCTAATCGTTGTAAGAAACGGCGTAGAAAACGACGTTATTTCACGACGATTTCAGTTGCAACTCGCCACCCTTGTGCATGCGCCGCATCCAGGTGCGATCGGTCGAGGATCGGTGATTTCTTCTCACCAGCCTAGTACAATATAACCAATGAATAGGCTGCTAAGCGGACCGAACGTGTGCCTGGAGGAGCGTTCTAACGTACCTCGTAATAACCAAAGTGGTTCCCACGCCGTTTCTTACAACGATCAAAGAGAGATGAGATGAAACATTCCTGGTCAAGCAATCTACAACGCCATATCTAGCTTTTCGCGCGGATTCCCTCAGCACGTCAGATTCGTGGTGTGCTGCTTTTAAGCAATTCCCCTTGCGCTTCACGTAGTTTTTTTCCATCTCTATGGACTGAAACTTTTTGTCTCAAAATTTCTCTCTTTCTATTTAGAGTCACGTCAAAAATGGATGTTTGGATGAGTAATGTGAAAGCATATTGCGTTTAATCTTTATCAGCTGACGCCATCTAAAACCACTTAGTAATTCCATGGTACGTTATGCCGCAAGCGGTTGCGTTCGACGCGTCTTGAAAATATTTCTAGTTAAAGAGTCCGTAGTTTTTTTCTTGATTTTCCGTATCTGCAGAGTTTTTTTCCTTGCTAATTGGTTATGCAATTGCTATAAACTGCTTATTCATTTTTTCCCGTGGGAAGTTACTTCATTCTCTTCACCCGTCCTTGCTTTCTCGCGTTTACTTTGAATCTAAGAAGGAGATGGATGAGCAGTGAGTTTGCGAGCTCACAATAGTGAATTCAAGCGATCTGTGCCAAGGATTTATTGTTAATTACACCATCAGAACAAGGCATTGTTGATTTTTGCCGCTTTAGATTCAGATGAAGAATCAATAAAATAGAGACGTTCTCTCATCTTACCGTCACCGCCAAATATAAACGTATCAAACTCCGGAAGAAGATCCGCAAAGTTTTCCGCTGTCAGTTGTTCTGCATTCGCTTCGTTGCAGCTCATGTTGAACATTTTTGTCTGAACATTTGAGGTTGCGTATACGAATTTTAAAGTTATACTTATATTATGTTAGGGAATTTTAAAGGTTATCAACAAGTTACAAGAAATGCAAGTTACCATCTTGTTGGCAATTTTAATTCGTTTTCGTTGAGTGTACCGATTGCACTCTTCTTTGAATGCATGGTAGACACTCGTGAAAGTGCCGCCCCCACCGGAAGACTGGCTCATCTTCCAAGGCCACCTTGTGGCGAGTACTGCTAGTAGAAAATGAGAAACACTCTTCATATTAGCATGATATATATGTTCTGGGGCGGGTGTGGTGTTATAGGTTCCGCTTCCTGTACGATCGATCGGAGGTTCGAATCCGCCGTAGTGCTCACCAAGCCCTTCATCCCTCCGGGGTCGAAAAATTGGTGCCAGACTCATCTGGGAGGATAAAACCACTGACTTGACACATCGGCTAGCCACCGCAAGTCATTGCATAGGCCAGATACACGTTCGTAAACCTCAAACGATTCTGAATTGAATTGAACGTGAGGGCGCATCCCAAGTGGATTGATTAACGCCAGGAACTTTATCTTATCTTTATCTTTATACATGTTCTGCGGTTGTTTACAGTTAGAGTATGACTGTGGCGCTGCCGACTTTTTTGTGACGTAGACTGTCAATACAAATATTCACTGATACTCGTTTTTTCATATACTGAAGAACTGACTGTCGTCGTGCGTCATTTCGGACAATGACTGAGTCCCGTATACACTAAATTATCGCAGAAAAACGTTCTCTGGCTACTCCTGGTTCCCTCATTCACTGCTGGAAAAAACCACAAAGAAAATAGATGTTTACTGTTCCATATTATGAACACAAAAATACAACGTATGTACACGTAAGTCAACAGTGAGCAAAACCAGTAACAACTGATACCTTTCCACACAGTATGAGTGCATTCTTATTCGCAACTGACTTATAAGAAGTGCCCTTCTGACCAAATGTCAACTATTCTGACCAATTTATTCCAACTATTATTTATATACAGACACATCTTTAGAAACTCTCTAACTTAAGCTTGTCCTCGTGGAACAACAAGGGCTCCTATACACGTGGTATAGTAATCAGGAACCATATCGAAACGATCATTCATGCGATTATCCATGACATCCTCGAGTTGATGACAACCGGACAGTACTAGGAGTGTCTTTAGTCCGTGATCACGACCAAACTTCACATCAGTGTTCGTCCGATCCCCGACCATCATAGTTCGTTCAGGATCAATGTTCCACCTTCGTCGGATAAAGTCGAATGCAGGTGTGTTCGGTTTCCCGACTGTGATTGGCTCCCGACCAGAAGCACAACGAACAGCTGCCACGAGTGGTCCTGGGAGGAAACGTAGGTAGATGACAGGTCTTTGAAAAGAAGCAATTTCAGATATGAAAGTACTAACCAGCATCAGGAGTTATAATATGGGGGTTGGGGCCTGGACATGTCTCGTCCTCGTTTGTAGCCACGAAAAGACAGTGAGGCTGTTGGAGATAATTGGCTGCTTTCATCAGTTTGTGATAGTTGAAGTGTTTTTCGTAACCAACAACGACGGCTCCGACATTTGAAGGCTGAAAGAAGAGAAGGGCTAGGATGGATCTCAGCTGATGGATAAAACTGCGAGTTAAGTGAGAGTTTAAAAGATTGAGTGGTTGCTTACCTCCTCCTCCAGTTCGATATCGAACATAAAAGCACTTCCATCTGAATTGTCTTGCGGCTCTGGACCGTGTCCAAAATACTGGACACCTAGAATAACGAAAATAGTTGTCCAACAATTAAATCATGCTGAGGGGCGGGATCTTATGTACTTACCGAGATCATCCATTTCATCCCGTACTCCTTGAGCGCCTATCAGGTAGACCTTCTTTCGACCATTCGATAAACCGGCTCTGTAGAGAGTGTCTGCTACTACGGCTGCAGGATTCACAAGAGAGTCCTGGAAGGAGGAGAAATGAGGAAGTTTGAGAAAAAGTTTGAAATTAAAATTAGAACACAACCGAGAAGAGATAAAATACCTTGTCCAATTTCTTGTTGAACCCAAGTCTGGCAAGTTTCTTGGCGTACACAGCTCGCGACTTTGTGGCGTTATTCGTTAAGACAATCACTTGCTTATCCTTCTTTATGAGATAATCAATAAGCCGAGGTGAACCAGGGATCGCATCCTCACCAAGCCAAAGCACTCCTGGAACAGCCGTGATAGAAAAAAAAAACACTAGCACTAAAATGAGAATTTTTAAGGGAAAGTGTGTAGACTGATACTCACCATCGGCGTCGAAGATGAAAGTGTCTATTTCAGGAAGGATATCCTGGAACCGCTCAGGGGTCAACGGCTTGGTGGGATGTTCCGAGAAGGAGTCCTGTCGGTTGAAATTGGGTGGGCTGAGTAGCCTGTTGGAGATTGCGGTAGAATCAAGGATCTTCATCTGAAAAACGAGGACAACTAGACTTCTCTCCATAAACGTTCGCATATCAAGAAGAAGTAAGCGAAAAAATGACGTTGAAGTGAAGGCCGTTCGGCCCTTTAAGAAGCAATGGTACTACAACTACTACAGAAATGTAAAAGCCCAACGAAAGGCTGCTGTCAGCCGAGGGAACCCCTCGTCTTATATACGTGTTCTCCGGGCCAGGCAGAGATCGAAAACATGTTGGACGCAGGGATGCTAAGAAGAGCAATGAGCAGAAAACAAATCCGCCTCTGTAAAGTTGTTATTCACGTGGATACCACGTGAATGACATCCAGGGGATCCGTCAGGATTCACTAGTTATATTTTAGATAAAGGATTTGGAAGGTAACTGGAAGGGGTAAGCGCCTACTGAGACACGGTTAACAATATCCTAAAATGTCCTAGCTGGACAGTTCTGGAACTTTCGTCTAGTAACAGTGAAGCTGCTTTGAAGACAAATGCAGCAAGACCAATATTGTCAAATGCTGTTGTTCCTGCGGTTGCGTTCATTGTTAGGTGGAAATTTCAAAAATATTCCATAGTACAATCGTTGGATTCCACATTTCTCTACTATATTCCCATTCGCATCCAATCTCCCTAGACGTTTATTCGATTATTTTCTCACGAGAAAAGCTAGTAGCGGAAATGTTTCTTCAAAAAAGTTCTGCAAAGAATCCTTACCCTAACAAGTACCGCATATTCGTAGTCGACTACTACCACATTTTTGAGGGGAAAATTATGCACGATTAAAAAAGTTTCTACACTGCTCCGATTTTTTCCAAAGTTTGTAATTTTCTTAAGGATCATTTCGAGGGGTCGGTATTCGCTCAGACATCCTTCTTATTCGTATCCTATCCTTTACGTCCTTCTCAAAAATCCCAACGTTGAGGATGAATGGTCCTACACAGGGTGGAGATGATTCCTTATTATTCGAGGATATCCAATAGAACGACAATGGAGGGGCACGGAAACCTGATTTCGTTCTTGTCATAACGTTTTCACGTGAAGTGGCCTTTAAGGACTGTGACGGTAGAATATGTGTGAAGAAGAGTAAAGAATGATTGTTAGAGAGTACGTGAAAAACAGGAGACGCTGAGAAGAACTTTGTACCTCCAGCATGAATGTCCAGTCAACACAATCCTATTATTAGGAGTACAGCGTCATTCGCTGGTGAAGTGTATTGAAAACAAAAATAACAGTGATCGTAATCACCAATGATTTCGTCACTGATGTGCTTGTACTTACCGGTAACGGTTGGTGTTTTGATTGCTGTCAGTTCCGTGTGAAGATTTCCTTGCGTCGTTCCAGATTTCAGGCTCCTTACAGTAAAATCTGCTGGTAATCATAATGTTTTGAATGGAGATCTTATGCTAAAATTATAGCAGTTCTAGGAGGAAAAATATAAATCTTTTTCTTGGAAATTCATACCCTACACCGCACAATACAGGTACGATACAAACCACATCCATCAACTTCTGAGATGAAAAAACATTTAACGACCGTGTACTGTAATTGTTTAGGAATAGTAGATGAGGAGAAGACACTCATCACAGTGAAGCTGCTGCAAATTGAAAGGTGTTCCCCGTAAGAGCTTAAGCTTTTAATCGGCTTGACCATATATTATAATAAGCCAGATAAGAATCCGTAGAGTAGCATCACCTCAGGTGTTTATACTTTGAGTTTTCTCAATTTTTCTTCTTTTCCTCTACGCATGCAGCTTAACGAAGTTGTATTGTGGAGAAATGATGGAAATGAGCTCTACAAACATATCATAATGAGTTTAGTTGTGTTTTAAGACTCTGTTGTATCTTTTTAGGAAAAAAACTGCAAGAAAATTTTCATAGTTACTTTTTACCTGACCTGCCCTCAAAGGACAAACTTAGTAATCAAATATTCCTCATTAGCGAAAAATGTTCCTAAAAGAAGCACAATTCCACAAGAAGCACAATGGGAAGTCAGTGGGAACTAAATTTCCACACTTCTTTAGGATATGTCCCTCTCCGTTCGTATTTCTCCGTAGTCGGAAGACCTCTTGTCAATGCTTTCACAACAAAGTTTGATCAACGCTCTTCACGATCTACATCTGCAAAATGCTATTGAAGGAACTTTTTCTTGTTGTGTACATTTAGTTCCACGCTTTTTTCTCTAAACAAGCAACACCGTCGCTGCCCAAACGAGAGTTGAAATGAGATTGCATTTCGACTACGAAAAATGTAGCCTATAGGTATAAATTATACTGGCATTCTCTTCGCACTTTTGTACACCGTTAATGAACTTATCGGCATTTGTGGTTCCTAAACAGGACCTTTGCGGTCGCAGCGACGGCGGAAAAATCTCCGCGGATACCGCTCTAGCATTTGCGCACTCAGCCAGTGCACTATAGTATCCGTATCCACCTTACCAGTCTTTGGTTCGGAATCGGGAGACTCTTTCTTATTACTGTGTGTAAACAATTTTAAAACCCATGGGCAAGCTGCGGACCTCTAGTCCCTCAAGTTTTCGAGAAAACGCTGCGTTCTCCTGGAGTGGGCAGGTGGAGCTTATTTTTTGGAGGCGACCAGAAACCGCTCATCTTATACCATCCAGTCACTTTAACGCAGGCTTGGCCAGGAGGACGTGCGGGTTACAAGGATGTTGTGAGTTAGTCCTGGCACGGTAGAAACAGGGAGTCGGTTCCCTTAATCTGCCGAGTCTCAACGCAAACATAATTTACCTTGGTCCACTATTAGCCCCTACCTGCCAACTGGGGACGCTCTGAGCCTTGCGGTTAACCGGCTGTGATCCTTCTACGGCGGGAGATCCGTGGGATACAGTACATAATTGGTGAAAAGACGGGAAAAGGATACGACGAGGGGTCAGTTCCGTGTATGAATCCTGTCTCAATTATTCAGTACTTGTCGTCTCAAACCAACTGAGACATAGGCAAGAAGCTTAGGTATCTAAGAGCTGAGGAGTTATCAAAGTAAAAGCGGTCTTCAGATATTGGTTACACCAGGCTCACACCAGCCAGGAGGTCGAATTCATGGTGAAAAAAAAACAGGCAAACGGGTATACTGGCTCGCCACGCTCAACCGGTATGCAGAGAAGCACTCACATCTTAGGTTCTTTGAAAGAAGAAGTAGCAAGGAAGTACCACTCTTGCTGAAGCAGAATTTTAGAGCACACAGACTAAGGATAATAGCTCACTTGTTTAATCCCTGCAATGAAGTGGAAAGCTAATAATTTAAATCAAATGTATCGGTGAAACAAAACAAAATCTAGCTACTAGAGACATTTGAAATGAAAAAAAAACAGAAAAGGTAATGACGGTTAAACGTGGAATTGTATACAATTACAGTGTGCTATCGGTGAAAGATGACCACTGCAGCTAGAAATGTTGAAATTTGACTCTTGAAAAGAAGTGTTGTTCACGTGAAGTGTTTTCAAGATCAGGTGAAAATGTGTAATGAAATGTGAAATAAATTAACTTTAATAGTCTGTGTTTGAAGGTTTTACTGTTTTCGGTCATTGTCACATCTGCAGAAAGGAGACGAAGTCATTTAGCAGTTCGATTATGAAAAATATTGTAGAGATGTGGATACCTTCTCTCCAAATCTCCGCTACGCAATCCAAATCCTCTCATTCTGAATTTCTTTACTATGAACATCCTCCACTTACAAGAAGCTCAGTGACAACATCTTCGATCGAGTATTGTAATCAGCCATTTTACGATACATATACCCAATTCTAAGGAAAACTAGTTTTGTGAAGGTTTTTTTAAAGGAGCTTCTCAATAATAGCAAAGTATTTTTTCCTTGGTATAAAGACCTTAGATTTGTGAGCAATATTCTAGGTGAGGTGAAACAAAGCTTTATACAAAAACAACGGTAATTTCCGACTATTGCAACAAATGTTATGTAGGAATTGTTAGTAGCACAGTGTAAGCTTGTTTCACGATGTTGTCAATATGATCAAAACACTTCAGAGAATAATTAAAGACTAATCCTCAATTCCTAGTAGCTCTGTTTAAAAAAAAGAGATTCATTGATCTTATAATTCACTGGCTTACATTGTGTTATTGTATGTCGTTGTTTGTTACATGCTGTTACTGTAAAAACTCATTTGATCATGTCTACCTCACTGATTTCGTGAGTTTGAGTTTGAGTGTTGGAGAATTACGAATCACATGATATCATCTCGAGAACCCCTACATATAAAGAGTTCGCAGTCGAGACAGAGAGGGCCTGGAAGTTCGTCGTCCGGATCAGCGCAACATGTGGACTGAGGAGAAACAAAGTTTTACTTGAGCGACTGGACGTCCCGTTAGACCTAGCAATGGAGGCAAGGCACAAAACACTGGTGCAGGGAAGGTAGTGTCCCGAAGAGAGTTTTCTTGGTAGTGGAATGGTCGCAGGCGTACACACACGGACGATGAGTGGCTGAAGGTACTCAGAGCAATCTCAAGGTCTAAGCGTGCGGACCTTGTGGTTTAGGATGCGTGCGTAGCGACAGAGCGATTGGCACGACAGAAAGTTCCCGTAACAAAGAACATTGGATTACTTACCAGACACTGGCCGATACGGTCGCTGAGTGTCTCAAAGCTCCCTGTAGACTCTGTCAAAGGGCCACGGGACAGGGCGCTGGAACATTAGTTGCTGGTACGAAGAACGCTGGGAGAACAGCTGTTGATACCGTTCTCGGCCATAGCCAAGAGAAGTAATTAAAAACTTGGATGTTAGTAGTAGTAAATATGTGTAGTATGTACAGTCACCGTAAAACACGATATGACGACGCGAAAGGTCCTCAGTGAAGGCCGCAATAGGGCCTCCCTACTGTATACGGAGAACCCCCCGGACCCCTTTTTTCTTGCTTTTCTTTGTTCTTCTGCTCTGTTTTCCGCTATTTCTTCGTATAAAACACATGGATGGGATGACACGGTCTAAGTTAAGTATCTTCCTATTAGTTTTACCGCTTGTTCTGGTCTTAGATCGCCTCAGTAACCTTTGTATGTAATGGTTTGATCTCTGTTCCGTTCTTTCGTGTAATTATGCATGATTATCATCTTTCGTAGTCGTGGGAGTTCTTCGATTCGAAGCGTTCTTCTAATTCAACAGTGTCTCCTCAAAGAGTCTCAAAGTCTCAAGTTATTGGATTTCTGCCCTCCCTTTTTGGAAAACCATAAAAGCTAGAGGTTCAATGCTTCATAGATTACGAACACAAAAATACAATGCACGTACACGTAAGTCGACAGTGAGCAACACCAATAACAATTAATACATTTCCAGGCAATATGAATACATTCTTATTCGCAACTAACCTATAAGAAAATCTTATTGAGCAAATTTCAACTCTGTTAACCGTTACATATATACAAGCATATCTATGGAAAACATCTAACCTAAGCTTGTCCCCGCGAAACAACAAGGGCTCCTAAACACGTGGTATAGTAATCAGGAACCATATCAAAACGATCATTCATGCGATTATCCATGACATCCTCGAGTTGATGACAACCGGACAGCACAAGGAGTGTCTTTAGTCCGTGATCACGACCAAACTTCACGTCAGTGTTCGTCCGATCCCCGACCATCATAGTTCGTTCAGGATCAATGTTCCACCTTCGTCGGATAAAGTCGAATGCAGGGGTGTTCGGTTTCCCGACTGTGATTGGCTCCCGACCAGAAGCACAACGAACAGCTGCCACGAGTGGTCCTGGGAGGAAACGTAGGTAGATGACAGGTCTTTGAAAAGAAGCAATTTCAGATATGAAAGTACTAACCAGCATCAGGAGTTATAATATGGGGGTTGGGGCCTGGACATGTCTCGTCCTCGTTTGTAGCCACGAAAAGACAGTGAGGCTGTTGGAGGTAATTGGCTGCTTTCATCAGTTTGTGATAGTTGAAGTGTTTTTCGTAACCAACAACGACGGCTCCGACATTTGAAGGCTGAAAGAAGAGAAGGGCTAGGATGGATCTCAGCTGGTGGATAAAACTGCGAGTTAAGTGAGAGTTTAAAAGATTGAGTGGTTGCTTACCTCCTCCTCCAGTTCGATATCGAACATGAAAGCACTTCCATCTGAATTGTCTTGCGGCTCTGGACCGTGTCCAAAATACTGGACACCTAGAATAACGAAAATAGTTGTCCAACAATTAAATTATGCTAAGGGGCGGGATTTTATGTACTTACCGAGATCATCCATTTCATCCCGTACTCCTTGAGCACCTATCAGGTAGACCTTCTTTCGACCATTCGATAAACCGGCTCTGTAGAGAGTGTCTGCTACAACGGCCGCAGGATTCACAAGAGAGTCCTGGAAAGAGGAGAAATGAGAAATTTTGAGAAAGAGTTTGAACTTAAAATTAGAACACAACCGAGAAGAGATAAAATACCTTGTCCAATTTCTTGTTGAACCCAAGTCTGGCAAGTTTCTTGGCGTACACAGCTCGCGACTTTGTGGCGTTATTCGTTAAGACAATCACTTGCTTATCCTTCTTTATGAGATAATCAATGAGCCGAGGTGAACCAGGGATCGCATCTTCACCAAGCCAAAGCACTCCTGGAACAGCCGTGATTGAAAAAAAAACTAGCACTAAATGGGAATTTTTAAGAAAGGATGTGTAGACGGATACTCACCATCGGCGTCGAAGATGAAAGTGTCTATTTCAGAAAGTATATCCTGGAACCGCTCAGGAGTCAACGGCTTGGTGGGATGTTCCGAGAAGGAGTCCTGTCGGTTGAAATTGGGTGGGCTGAGTAGCCTGTTGGAGATTGCGGTAGAATCAAGGATCTTCATCTGAAAAACGAGGACAACTAGACTTCTCTCTGTAAACGTTCGCATATCAAGAAGAAGTGAGCGAAGAAATGACGTTGAAATGAAGGCCGTTCGGCCCTTTAAGAAGCAATGTTACTACAACTACTACAGAAATGTAAAAGCCCAACGAAAGGCTGCTGTCAGCCGAAGGAACCCCTTGTCTTATATACGTGTTCTCCGGGCCAGGCAGAGATCGAAAACATGTTGGACGCAGGGATGCTAAGAAGAGCAATGAGCAGAAAACAAATCCGCCTCTGTAAAGTTGTTATTCACGTGGGTACCACGTAAATAACATCCAGACATCCGTCAGGATTCACTAGATATATTTTAGTTAAAGGATTTGCAAAGTCACTGGAAGGTGGTAAGCGCCTACTGAGACACGGTGAACAATATCTTAGAATGTCCTAGCTGGACAGTTCTGGAACTTTCGTCTAGTAACAGTGAAGCTGCTTTGAAGACAAATGCAGCAAGACCAATATTGTCAAATGCTGTTGTTCCTGCTGTTGCGTGCATTTTTAGGTGGAAATTTCGAAAATATTCCATAGTACAATCGTTGGATTCCACATTTCTCTACTATATTCCCATTCGCATCCAATCTCCCTAGACGTTTATTCGATTATTTTCTCACGAGAAAAGCTAGTAGCGGAAATGTGTTCTCAGTTTCTTTAAAAAAGTTCTGCAAAAAATCCTTACCCTAACAAGTACCGAACATTCGTAGTCGACTACTACCACATTTCTGATGGGAAATTTATGCACGATTAAAAAAGATTTTACACTGCTCCGATTTTCTCCAAAGTTTGTAATTTTCTTAAGGATCATTTCGAAGGGTCGGTATTTGCTCAGACATCCTTCTTATTCGTATCCTATCCTTTACGGTCAGGCCCTTCAAGAAGGAATGGTACTACAACTACTACAGAAATGTACGAGCACACGTCTGGGAATAAAAACAATTCCAAATTGCTTGCCAACAACTCTTTCTAGGAAAGCATAATGAAAAGGTGCAAAATACCTGCGGAAAATGTTTAAAAATAAAGATAATTGTCAAATATATGTTTTGAAAAGAGAATTAAGCGCGTTCTTCTAAACTGAAACTCTTCTATCACATATTGGGCACGATGCTTTGGTAACACTAAACGTTCAAGGAAAGCGCAACGAAAGGTTAAGAAAGTTACCGGTTTATTTACCACTAGATGATAATTTTTTATTATCTATGGATATCTCCTATAACGACCACGGAGAAATAAGAAATCCTTCTGATTTGGTTCCTATCACCACGTTTTCGCGTGGAGTGATCTTCAAAGATGTCAACCATGATATACGTGTGAGGGAGACAATTAGGAGTGATTATTAGAGATCACTGGGAAAACAAAGACGCTGAGAAGAACTTTGAACCTACAGGATGAAAATCTCTTCAAAACAATTCTGTTATTAATGAAAGGGCGTCATTCGCTAGCGGTGAAAGTGTGTGGAAAACAAGTATTGCGATCATTGATTAACAATAGTGCCGTCATCAGTACGTTAGGGATATCAGTATCGATACGTACATTAGGGGTACCCGTAAGTAATCACTCATTATCAGCGTGGAATACTTGTTTCGGTCTAACTCAAAGCGTGAATGCATAAAGATGTGTTTTATATGACAATACAACTTGTAGCTTTGAATTTTGTGGTAACTAAATTCAAACGTTTTTATTACAACATTGTAAACAAATGAACAATCAACCAATTGAATAACATTTACGTCACTGCATGTTGTTTTAATTTTCGATCGTGTGTTAAAGGCATCACCGCGCGAATCTGAAGTGGTGCGGGTTTCAGGTGGAGTATTCGTATACGGGATCGTAGATTATGGAAAGGTGGATGATTCCGTCCATTTCTACCTAGTTACCGTGAAAAACGGCCCGGATGACACGAGTTCGAGCGACCTGTCGCGCTACTTTCTACAGCGAGTTCGATTGGAGCGCGCCAGCCTTGTGCACGCGCCCCATCTCATGCGTTTTTTACGGCAATTAGGAAGAAATGGACGGAATCACCTTTTCATGAACTACTATTCCGTATATGAATACACCACCTGGAATCCGAACCACCTCAGATTCGTGGGGTGATGCCTTTAAGAGTCTCGAGTCCATACCTCTTCAAGTCCGGAATTTTTAAATTTTTCCGTCCTTGAAGCCCTTTAGAAGATTTTCCAGCGGTGATTTTGACTTGTCTGATAGCGATCGAGGTGGATATACTGTTGAGTTCGAAAATCACTGATGGAAACTGATCCTAAGCTGATTATTCAGGAAATAGTAAACAATCTTCAGGCTCTACTTGGTCAACAGTCCAATGACTTCTTCAAGAAATTGGGTTTAAGGTTTACAGGGACGGCGTATGGTGCATCTTGTATTGCAGCACGATAATTCCAAGCCGCACGCAGCCAGGCGAAAAACCCAGAATAAAATAAAGCAGCTAAACTGGGAGATAAATGACATGTGGTGCTATGTCTGGAAATATGGGAAATTTTACCACGTCTCCCATATTTTCCAGACCTAGCACGATTTCATTTTCATTCATTGCTACCTGTGGAAGATTCACTAAGGAATAAAAATTTCGAAAATATCGATGCAGTGCGAGCTTACTTAGAATCATACATTTCTTTCAAAGAAAACGAAATTCCATGAACAGGGGATCGAAAGTCTACCAAAAGGTTCTGAGTAGCAACGGGAATTACATAATCGATTACAGATTAAATTAAATGTAAATTTTTTGTTGCCACTGAAATAATTGATTACTTATGGGTACTCCTAATACTTACCGGTAATAGTTCGTGTTCGATTCGTGTTAGTTTCGTGGAAAGATTTTCAGGCGTTGTTCCATAGCAGAGGATTTGAAGCTCTTTGCGGAAAAATCTGTAAGGTTTTTAATAAAAATATTATGTTCCACTAAAATCATCATTCTTCTGGAAAGAAAAAAAAAGAATCCTTTCTGTTTCAGATTCATGTCCTCCACTAATACGGGAAAGATTCTAACAACACCTATAAAGTTCTGACATGACAATCTTGTAACGTCTACGTGAACTGGGACCACCATAAAGTGCTTATTTTTGGTGTTTCCTACACATAAAACTTAGCAGACTTGCTCAAAGGAGAAAATAGTGAAAATATGACCGTGAGCTTCACGACCATTTAACAAGGAGCTTAAGTGTGCTTGGAAGCTTTGCCGTAGATGATCTTTCAAAAAAAAAAAAAACAACGCTGTTTGTTTAAAGTTACAGGTTAGCGTTTTCCATGACATTTCTCATAGTGCAAACTTACAGAAGCAGCGAAAGAAGTGAATGTTCTATGCGAGACCCACAGATGCTGTTCTCATTGAGGTCTAAATCCATACGTCATACTACATATCTGTCTATTCACATCATGATTCATTCACGTTAATGTCTTTAGTTCGTAGTCTTCACTCTTTGGTTGCAAATCGAGGTGAATTCTCATTTCCTTAGTACGTGTGGAAGACCCGGTGCGCTCTTCCGGAAGAACATAACTGCTGACGATTGGATTATCATGCTACATGATAACGGGCTTATTCTCTCACCTATGTGAGTGTCCAGGACCCACTAAGACGGCGTTGAATTGGCGTTTTGGGGCCAAAAGGCAGTGAATTGGGGTGGGTCAGGGCCGGCAGCGTCGAATTTTTGCGCCAGCATCAGGAACTGGTAAAATGGGGTAGGACGGGTCCCACTGCATCGGATTGATGCGCTGCGGTGCCGTAGTAGTATCGCGTAATAGCTGTAAGATCGCTTCCTGGTTGTGAAAACTGTTGTGTTGCGTTTCAGCACCACGTGCTTCACTCCAAGCCTATTCCCGTGCGCGTTTACCTCAAACTGATAAGACCCTTTCTTCAGAAATCGGAAACACGAATGCAAACGATTGCTTGAACAGTGCTTAGCAGTGTGCATCATCTGACGTAGGACCCTACCTTTATCAGAATCAGATGATGTTACGTCATTTCATGTTAGCATCTCATTCTGTGCTGATTGTTGGGGAAAAGCAGGAGGAAAACCCATAGTTTGAATAATGGCTTAAAGGCAGCATACCACGAATCTGGGATGGTACGGATTTCACGTGGAGTATCCGTAAACGGGGTCGTAGATTATGGAGACCGGGGTGGTTCCGTTCATCTCTCCCTGAATCACTGCAAACAGCCGGCGCCTGGATGCTGTTTTGCACAATGCCTTCTGTTGCAGGACGCCACCCTTGCACCCGTAGCGTCCTTTGCTGCCTATTGTGGCAGTCCGAATTCATTTTCGACGTATCCCGGGGCGGAGGCGGCGCAAGGGGTGGGACGTTGCAACAGATAGCGTCGTACAAAACACCATTCTGGAGGCTGCTGTTTGCAGTGATGCAGGAAGAGATCAGCGGAACTACCCCCGTCTCCATTATCTATGATCCCGTACAAATTTACTCCACCTGAAAACCGCACCACCTCAGATTCTTGGTATGGTGCCTTTAAAATTATGGGATCATGAAGAAAATACAGGTGTAAAATCATTCTCGAATATTCTCCAGATGTGGTGTGACGCATTTAGGAAGAAAACAATGCAGCGATCACTTCATTTCATCGTCATTTCATCAGTGATTGAATTTCTAAAAAAAAAACAAAGAAGTAAACGTCGCTAGAAAAACTACAGATCTACTTTTACAAAAATTATCATTACTATCAATTTCTTTTTATCACTGAAGGCGAGCAAAGCAAGCAAAACAAGAAATCTAATATCCGGCCTTAGTTGCACGTTCTGAGTGGTAATTTACACACAATATTCAACAATTATGTTTTTAGAGGTAAGCACATAGAATTAAAACAAAAATGAATGGGCTATTCCGCAACAATTTTTTTGTTTACTTTTCAGGAATGTTCTGACGGAAATTGGTGGATCATTTGACTTATTTATTTGAAAGACGCTCGATACAAGATCTCTGTGCTCAAAGGATGCTGCAGCGCATTCAAAATTATCATAAAGCGATGAACGCAAAAACACCCTAAAAAGTTCCCTAAGAGCGCTAAAAATAAAAAAGATAATAAAAAGATAATAAATAAAAAGAAATAAAAAAAGAAAAAATGAAGAAATAAAAATGAAAAAATAAAAAATAAAAGCTGAAGCGCTAAAATTGAAAACTAAATGAAACAAAGGTCTCTTGATCAAATATGTGAAGAAAAACTTCATTATTTTTTCAAATTCTGACTACATGCACACATTTTTACAGGTGACCAGATCTGCTGTAAAGACACACTCACCTCAGCGAATTACACCGGTTGATCAAAAGAGCACAGGAGTTGCGACTAGATATCATCTGCAAAGAAAAAAATAGAATTTAAAGAGAGCAATAAGTTCCTTCCATTTTCCTTGAAGGAAAACATATCATCTGCTTGCATTTCCCAGAGAAGTCCTGGGAATTTTAAGTTATTTCGACAAGGAAAAAAACAATATTACGGAAATGAATGGAGAAAGAAGGATCATATAAAAATTTCTGCCAAGGTAACGCATGCAAAAAGAAGCCAGCACAGCTCGAGTGCCTCGGAGACGGTTGCCTAGTGAACATAAATGGTGCTATATACAAGTCATGCGTGTAAATAAGGAATGAGAAGGATGGAACTGTACAATGGCTGTAAAATTTTGGAAAACGTCGAGAAAGGGAATTCCACAGAGTGTATTAAAATACTGAGCGTAGCATGTTCTTTAGTCTTGGAACGAATGTTAAATTAAGAACAGGGTCTAGACTATGAGTGCTTAATTTCATACGTACCGTAACTAATGCATAATAGAAATTATTTTTCAATGCCTACATTTACTGTAAATCGTATATCCGATAGCTGCAAACGTAAAATATCAAATGTTCAAGATTATCTACTGCTATTATTATTATTACCAGTCTGAGCGTCCTGCTAAAGCCGGACTTCAGACTTTCTTTGGTGTTTGCTTCGCTCGCCTTTACTGCTCAACGAAAATTAATACTAGGGCTATTAGTTCTATGAAATTGCACTTGTGTATCTCCAACAATCTTTCTTCCTTTTTTATATTATAACTAAAAGCGAAAGATTTCACAGTTTTCTTTCTAAACGCGTCAGATCTACATTTGCAGAACATTCGAGCTTCAGCTTCAAACACTCCTTATCAATATATTATAGACAAAATTTGAAAGTATCACGCGAAATATGGGTTTTCCTACTGTTTTCCCCAGACAGCTATCAGAGAATGATGTTTTGGCATAAAATGACGTGAAAGACATCAACCTACTGATAAAGATAACGTTCCACGTAAGATCACATAAACATCTTGCTACTATTTAAGCAGCCGTTTCTATGCCTGTTTCTACATTCTGAGAACGGCATGCTACAAAATTGAGGCGAAGAAAGAAGGAAATAGGCACGCGGAGGAGTTGTAAAGGTGAAAAGCAAAGCGCCCAGTGGCACTGCTATGAAACGGCTGCAACTATCTACCTTTTGCGTCGTGCACACAAAGTTATTGCGCACCAGTCCGACACCGGTGGACCCGCAGCACCCCTTATTATAGTTATCTGGCGTCAGTGGGCCAACACGGAGCCGGTGGAACCGTCACCCCCTTCTATAGGTATCTGACGCCGGTGGACCCGTCGCACCCCCTTCTACAGGTATCTGCCACTGGTGGACCCATTTTATAGCCCATTTTATAGGTCGCACCCCATTTTATAGCCTTTTAGCGTCGAGGCACCAACTCGACGCCGGCGGACCCGTCGCACCTCCCTTTTTGAATTTCGTGACTGACACTCACAGACAGACACACAAACACACACACGTGACAGAATAAGCTCGTTATTATATATCATGATTATTATTATTATTATCATTATTGTTATTATTATTATTATTATTATTATTATTATTATTATTATTATTATTATTATTATTATTATTATTATTATTATTATTATTATTATTATTATTATTATTATTATTATTATTATTATTATTATTATTATTATTATTATTATTATTATTATTATTATTATTATTATTATTATTATTATTATTATTATTATTATTATTATTATTATTATTATTATTATTATTATTATTATTATTATTATTATTATTATTATTATTATTATTATTATTATTATTATTATTATTATTATTATTATTATTATTATTATTATTATTATTATTATTATTATTATTATTATTATTATTATTATTATTATTATTATTATTATTATTATTATTATTATTATTATTATTATTATTATTATTATTATTATTATTATTATTATTATTATTATTATTATTATTATTATTATTATTATTATTATTATTATTATTATTATTATTATTATTATTATTATTATTATTATTATTATTATTATTATTATTATTATTATTATTATTATTATTATTATTATTATTATTATTATTATTATTATTATTATTATTATTATTATTATTATTATTATTATTATTATTATTATTATTATTATTATTATTATTATTATTATTATTATTATTATTATTATTATTATTATTATTATTATTATTATTATTATTATTATTATTATTATTATTATTATTATTATTATTATTATTATTATTATTATTATTATTATTATTATTATTATTATTATTATTATTATTATTATTATTATTATTATTATTATTATTATTATTATTATTATTATTATTATTATTATTATTATTATTATTATTATTATTATTATTATTATTATTATTATTATTATTATTATTATTATTATTATTATTATTATTATTATTATTATTATTATTATTATTATTATTATTATCATTGTTATTATTATTATTATTATTATTATTATTATTATTATTATTATTATTATTATTATTATTATTATTATTATTATTATTATCACACACTTGCTGGAAATTTCCTTTAAAGTGAATTCAAATTTAACTTAAATGAAATTTACAGCAAGAGTGTAATAAAAGATGATCGTTGAAAGCATCTCTTGAGTAACAGCAACTCTTTTCCCTTCTCTTTTGTTTCTTTTATATTTACGATCCAAGAAGCCTCATATTCGCGAAGAACCATTAGTAACATGCCCAGAAGGATATGATGGTGTCCACACTTTTACTGAGCGCTCGATGTTTGCAGAATTCGAGAGTTTTCGCCGTCAATAATGTGTGGTTTGTCACGCGCTGATGAAAGAACTTCCGATTTGAGAAAGAAAGTCTGGCAGACTCTTCTCTTTGGACACGATTCTGCTAAGATTTTGCTTTGTTACGATGGAAAACCATTGATAATACGTGCACACAAATATGCTTTATCGACAATTCCTTCGCTTATCGAACCGTTCGTAGGTTGTTCAAAGAATCTACGCACACGAATGACTAAGTAGTAACTGATGAACAGAAAAACCGCCATAACATGCAATACACGTGGAGAGTGTGTGAAAAGTTACGAAAATTCAGCAATAACCCAGGTTCAGTCACATAACCTTTTTATAATATCTAAACAATAGAATAGAACTGCTCAAATTGTCTTATAAACACCATTTTTGTACAAAAAAGAACAATTTATTTATTTTTTGATTTTTGTGCAAAAAAGTGCACATAATTGTCTTTTGAAAATTCTTTTAAAAAATTTTAGCCTTTTTTATTTTAAATTTTTTAAATCGCTAAATTTCCCTTCCTAGATATGTTATATGTGATATAATGGTATTGTAAATTTAAAATTAATTGTGAGGGAGCATCAAGCACTTAAAATGGCCTTCTGACACAGTGGTGTAATGCAAGCAACCGTCAGATTTATAAGGATGCTAAAACCTTGTGGTTGATGCATTCTGAAATTTTATTTCTTCACAACAAACAATCCTAAGCATACTTCCAGAATAGTGAACCCTCATAGCATCGGGCGAAGAAAATTACTCGAAATGCTTTTTATGGCTGTCAGCTCCATTCATATATACTCCGAGTTACCGGAATTCCTTTGTGACTTTTGCGTACTTTTCTTGCCAGTCTTTGGAAGATTTCCTGACAATATGTAGTGGATCTTAATCCCGAAAAGAGAGACCTCGAAGAGATTTGAGAAGCTACGCAAAACTAAAAGGAAATAAAAACCGAGAAAACATACGAAGTTCTCCCCAGTAACAGGATCTTACAACGAAAAAATTCAATATCCTACTCAATATCTGCAGGCCAACTCCACTGCCACGGGACCTTCTCGGCGTGTTATTTGCACAAAAACAACGCGCAGTTGTTTAGCTGGGGCAATTAGAGGATCTATGTATATCGACTAAGAGAAGAACACGCATAATGTATGGTCCGTCTGGTGTTTTAGCAGCAACTTGTAAAAGGCCCGAGAAATCGACTCTGGATGCGAATCAGCTGAAATCATGCACAAATCAGGAGACGCTGCAGGAAGTAGCGTTAGACACATAGACACTGAGTGATAGAGAAAATTCCCGTCTGGATGCGGAGGCACCAGCCTGCGATGTATCACTGATGAACCTAGGATTTTACAGCAGATGGTTATTTGTGAGTGGATGAGATGAAGACGAGCTGGTTGACCGAAGAGTGCAATTCGGAGACCAACAGGCAAAACCCGGTGCGGCTGTGTGAACGGGCAAAAACACTCCAAATCGCACAAAAAGATTATATGAGCAACGTCGAGAAATCTCTAGTACAGAAAAAAAGCAAAAAAAAAACTTTAGCTGCAAAAACTTTGGAGAAAAGATGAAGGATCCATCTAATATGCAGTAGAGGAAAGAAAAAAAACCCAAAGGCATAATATAAAATTAATAAAATATAATATAAATAAATAAAAATAATAATAATATAACAAATAATAATATAACATAAAATAATTCGAGGATAAGAACGCGGAACTGCAACATATGCAGAAGTAAAAATTGTTTATGGTAGTCTCATTACATCAGCCAAATTTGACTAACGATAAGTTTTCGCAGTGTGGGCGCAACCACTCTTCACTTCCACCGTTTTGTCGCGGAGTATAACCCGCAGCGGCATGGCTTTTGTGGAATGCCGCCCACACAATGGATATTGATCGACTTTCCGACCACAAGTGTCAGTCAACAGTTCATTCATAACGATTACAAGAGGATACTGGTGTTCGCTAATCGCTTGTTTCGCTTGAAATTCGTTTTGAGAAATTCTGGTAGAACTTCAGAATGCTCTCCAGGTTTTTCTTCCTGTGATCTCAGTCTCACGCGCCGTGTTCTACCACAGCGCTACTAACTATTATCCCAGAATTCTTCTCAAACGGAATAATTGGTCGGAAACGGTCGCAATCTTTAGGAGAGGGCAAATTGAATTATGAAAATGCCTTTCGAATGCAAATGAGCCACTAATTTCAAATATACATAAACAAATAAAAAAATAAAATATACATACAATGTACATAAATATAATTCATTTTTGACAAATGTATGACTTAAAAAGTATCTCCAACTTTCGTTAATTACTTCTACACCCAACTACTAGCATACCCCACTGCGGATATGTATGTCTCTGTGGATGGAAGAGGTGTTCAAAGGATTTGAGCTGATCTCTCAAGATCGGTCAAAATGTTCAATATATTCGTAATTAAGAGGTTATTTCGAAGATTTTGGTAGACCATATCGCATGTAGGTTCGAAATTTCCATTGTCTCCGGAAATTGTATATGCCAGAACGCTCGAAGCCATTTTGTTCCGGGCCGTTTTCTCGGTAATTGGGAAGAAATGAACGGAATCACCCTCCTCCCCATAATCTACGATCCCGTATACGAATACTCCACCGGAAATCCGTACCACTCCAGATTCGTGGGGTGATGCCTTTAAAGTAAGGCTAGTTACTCACAAGAAACTCATAACGAACGTGATGGGATGATCTACTTTCATCATCCTGTGAGTTTGTTATGAAAATATTACGAAGCCGGTACTAAAATGGACAACAAGAGATAATTCGTAGTTTGTCACTTAATGCAAAAAGTAAACCTCTAACTATCTGTTTGCAGTGAGAATCCTTTTTTTTTCGTTAGATAGTGAAAGCTTCATCAGAAACTTTCAGTACAAGTAAATAGAAGGAGCTAGTTATATAAGCAAAAAAAATCCCATCTGGAAATAGGGCATAGTAAAGCCATGGATGAAAAAACCGATGGATGAAAAAATATCAATAAAAAAATAAATAAAGTAATAGAATAAATAAATAAATAATAATAAAAGTAAGAAAATAAAAATAAAATATAGATAAAAATGGATATCGTTTTCTGAACAGGAAACGAATAAAAGAATTTCAAATTATTGTAATCATATAGAATTTCATTAAGGAAATTTTTCTCGTCCTAGAGAGAGAGGATTCAAATTAGAGAGTCTATTTTTGATGAGTACTTCTGTTTACTATCTTAGTGAAAGTCATATACACTGAAATAAAATCTTAGTGAAAGTCATATACACTGCGTAATCCATCCACGAGATTGCAAGTCATAATGTGATCACAACTTTCTCAGTGAAATTTCTGAATGTTCGCTTATAGCTCCTTATATTATGTTTATGAGTTGAAACAATCACGAGAATTCATTTTTTCTTTACTTATTTGTTGCTATGACCAAGTGAAAATACTCGTCCATGAATAATGGGACATGGAGAACGTAATGCATCAAGAACAACTGTTGAGAGCCCACGAAATAATCAACACTGAGTGTTTTCGAGAAATTGCAGCCTTGCAACGAGAACTCGTTGCAGAAGCGACTACTTACACCATATAACCGGAAGATAATTTTTACCACGCGAATAGATGTTACTAAAGTTGTGGTATTAGCATTCACGGGGCCTAACCTGGTCATTACCCTGAACGTGACGCATCTTCGGGGATCGGAGAGCTACAAAGTCCGGCTATTCGGACTGTTTTACCGCAGTTTCTAAGATGCACTTCCTCATAATTACGGGAAAAGTCCTAATTTTGACTGTTTGTTTTGTTAACCTAAAGAACTGATTGTTCCTTCGTGCGGAACTCGCCTTCTGTCAGAAAATTGCGGAAAAAATCATAGCTTTCGTGGAAAATGCTTTCATTGATGTATTCGCGCAATTTACGATTCAAATAAATGATTGAAAGAAAAGAAGAAATTTTACAATGAAACATTCTGGCACGGTCATTACGATGTACTTCCAAGTGTATCATATTATTAATAACCTATGTAAAAGTTGAAGAATATTTTTCCTCTTCTTGAAAAAGAATATTTCTGGATTGCAAAAGGAGGAAAATTTGTAAAGAAAAATGAAAACCGCAAATTTTTGCTTCAAGATGTTTCGGATAGAGGTTAGTTATAACAAAATTACGGTACCAAACTGGTAACAAATTACGCGTTCTGTGTGAGTTGTTAGACTTCCAGAATATTTGTAGGGAACTTGTTGACCTTCAACCTTGTTAGGCTGTTAACCTCCAGTCTCGGCGTAGGCATTATTCGTAATGTCTGTGTGCCGCTAGTTACTCCTAATCCTCCGCACGTAGTTGGACGAAGAATATTCCCTTTCACGTCACGTTCTTTATAAGCTTCAAGTGAACGTTGAATGCGTTGATGACGGGGTACTTCAGAGTGGGATCAGCGGAAAATTCTTTTCCTTATTTTCATCGGAACCATCCTGGTTCAATAGGAAAACATAAGAGCCCAGCAAAAGGGAGAGATACAAGAGTGAGCGCAGTAGAACTCCATAGTGTAAATGAATCTTTTAAAAAGTGAAAAGTAAAAAGAGAAAGTAAGTGGGAAGTTTACAAACGAATCAAATAGAAAGTGCGTAATCGGATACACTCCGCGATCTGATGGGGTCACAGACAGCTGACATGGGAAAGGAATAAGAACTTCGTGGAGACGCATGTGTGCTATCAGTGCGGTATGTTCTAGTAGTGATAACGAGTAATAGTGGGGGCAGGTTTCTAAGAAGTTAAAGCACAGGCGAGCACCAAAAGAGTAATAATTGATTCTCAAGATGTTCGTTTCTGGAAGAAAGTCACCATGAAGTAGTTCTTAACAATGAGTTGTAAAAAAGAGGCTGCAAAATGTGCTTATCTTGTTTAGTTGAGGAACAATCCTTAAAGAAAAAGGGGAACAGTTGATGCAAATGAAGTATGCTACCACGACAGAAGAAAAGTAAATTGAACAAATAATCTAATAGAAAACGAGTGAAAAAGAAAAGGAAAAACGAACAAAAAAAGAAGAAAGCTTTATCTTCTGGCATTTTAACTACTCTAAATCAATATCAATCAATCACAAATTTTACTAGAACACAAGCGTGCGGACCCCTCCCGAGGTTAAAAACTGTGGATTTGATGGGGAAGGCGATGTCACGTGGTTTGATTCATCATACGTATGCATACGGGTGAAGGCAGAACAATGGAGAATATCTGGTCTCCGAAAATCAATCCAGATACTGCGATTCGTGTGACGAAAACAGGAACATTTCTCCCTCGGAACCAAAGATTCAGCAGAATGGCAAAGTCTTGAAACACTATTTTCTACAGCAAAGTGTTTCGATAAAAAGTGGTAGAATCCAATTCTAAATATTTGTAGCCGCATGACAAAACCTTTAGTATTACAATCAGAGAATTTCTACAAGCGTTTACGAAGAATTCTATGATACGCAAAGAAGCAGATGTAAATTCCTTGACGAGTACAGATATAACCACGAAATCCAACTGCAGCAAGCACAAGGATGTGCGGCTTGAAAAAATAGCACGAAAAAAAAGCGCAGCGAGGATGCAAAGAAAAACATACTAAAATCTTTAGGGACCGAATATCACTTCACGTATTTTCATGCACATCTACTAATTATTTGTTCTTTATTAACATTTACTACAACTATTCCAGAAATTTGTACCATATGTGTTTCCAGATAGAGTGAAAATTTTTCACTTTTCTGTACCTTTAACTCATCAAATTAGCGCTTCAACCACATCGCAGTGATATTTCAACACAACGAGCTAAGGATTTGAACCAGTGACTTAAGGATCCTTAAGGACTTGAGGATCAACTCTACAGTCTTCCGTCCTACATGTCAGATGTTCTATCGACAGTGTGAGGCACGAGTGTTATTACCTTTGAGAACAGTGATTCCCAGTACAAACGAAAGAACAGGCTACACACAATTACCACAAGCGTAAATGTTTACTTCTTTGATCCAAAAACAAAAAATTCTTCCGTCTGATATGAGATCCATCCATAAAAAGTTATCAGATGTTTTAAAATATAGGAGAAAAATTCTAGAGGGAAATGTGACGAAAAGATATAATAAAATCGCCAATGTCTTCCTGCAAATCACTAGGTGCTTAGGAGTGTGTCGCTGTTTGCTCGGTAGCCGTGTCGGGAGGCAAATGAGCGGAAATAGAAGATTAGAAATCAGCACTCGGCGGAAACCTCTTCTGGAGTGATTCTAACGTCAGTTGAGTTCCACACAACACATTGGCATTTTCTCAGACAGCATTTTCTGAGAATATTTCTATTTTTAATTTGGAAATGTCCGACTGAATCTTCTTTATAATTAGTTTCTACATCGAATAGGCGAAGTCTGACTGCTCATTTACGTAGATTAGATGCTATAGCAGCGGGTAAAGAGGTTCCCGTAGATTTTCGAAGATCCCGGTCGTGCCTTGCCTGAGCAATTTCCGACGTATTGTTTCCTTAAGAGGTTCATCATAGTCGGTGCCCAAATAACTGATTCTGCCTACCTACCACCAATGCTTGAAAAGATCTACTTCAGTAATCATAGATCCTTTTTATATGGGTTAAGATATGGTTTGCAAGCTACTAAGCCATTTTGGAGAATCAAACACATTTATTTGGATATTTCTGGAACAAATTTTGTTGAAGTGTTCCCAGTTTTCTGCGAAGTATTTAATATGCATAGCTGGAAACCATCAGATATAGTGTTACCTCATAGCTCACGTGAGAAATTCTCTTGCTTTTGGTACAAAATAAAATCAAAATAGAATCAAATAAATTAAAATTTAAACAAATCATTTAACATTAATTATCTAAATTAATTTAAATTAACTAAAATTTAAGTAAATTTGAGACCACCTTACATCATTATATTTCTCCTTAAAAGTTACGGGGATAACGATATTCAACATTCTGTAATTCCCTAGTTTTTTCCAGCTTAATTGGCCTCCATGTGAAATTCTGAATAATATTTGAAATACGTGAATAAATATGAAACAAAAGAAATAAAAAAATGGTACAGATGGTGCTTGAACTCTCACAATGTACTCTTCTTTTCACATTTTCTTGTGATTATGTTGGTCCTTCGCGTCTCTGCGGCCATTATAACATCCAGAAGGGTTGTTTTTCTCCCGTTAACGATTGGAGCACGGCTTCGCCGACATATGATGGCGTCTGCTCGGGGATATTCATGGAATACATAATGTTTCAGATGCAATCGCCAAAAAAATGTACGAGAGCCTCTTTACCATTCCCTCGTTCTTCCTCACTCTGGTTAACGCTGAAACTCTCCAGACGCTCAAAATCATGCCGTGTTGAAAAGAGAAAGGATTAGAAGGAATAAGTGGAAGTAGATCCCGTATTCGCTAGACAATCTTATTAATTTTTGTTTGAGGGAGAAGCCAAGGAATTATTGGAATATTCATGAAAATTCAGTAAAAAAAGTGATTCTCATGAGTAAATAATCACAACGAATAAGAACAAATATCGAAACTTCTATACCTAACGCTATACTTATTTTTACGAATTATACATAATTTCAAACTAGGACTCATTCCTGTCGGTACTAATGCAAAAGGTTTTTGAGGGCCAGCCCACTTCTAACCTGACTCCTTAATTGGCGACCAGTAATTCCGAACCGAAAAATTTATTTTTAGTTCCTTTCTTAGGACGTGTTTTGGTCTATACAAATGACTCCTCGTAGGGGCAAGTCGATGTGTCAAGTCAATGCTTTTATCCTCGCAGACGAATCCTGCACTGCCCATGTTCGACTGTCTTTGAATCTCAGCATGTTGAAACGTAGTTTTTAAATGATTACTGAGATTATTGATTATTAATGAGGTAAGCACTAGCTAATGTGTTGCTGTTTGAGTTTGCCTACCGTTTGGATGCTTTCTGTAGAGTGATGGGGCGCTTGAGAGGATAAATCACTAATGGCTTTAAATTTTCCAGGCTATGACGAAGGCGATAATGCCGAAAGTTAGTTGTTGATTAATAAAGACGATCAATAACAATCTTGGCTACAGCTCAAGAAAATCAATTAAAATCCTGTGCTAATCCATCAGTCTCGGAGGGATGGTAGACACCTGGATCAGACACCGATTGTGCAGTAGTAGACTTTTTCTGATTCCGCTATACCCGCCACGAAACCATTTCAGTAGCAAACAAACAGTGCAGAACAAAGTTCTGAAGGTGCGTGAAGAAGTCAATTGACTACATCTACATATTTTGTATATAATTATCATATATTTAAAATTTTAGAAATAAGTCCTTTCTACAAATTTGATGAAAAGACAGATTTCTTTCAACGGGTTTCTACACTTTTTCTAAAAACGTTGAAGAAGGAAGTGTGATTTAATTGTATAATTAGAGGACCATTGATCGGTCAATTTCGACAGGTAAAAATATTTCTTTGTAATCTTTCAGTTATGTGCAATGCAAACAATTATTTTCCACTTCTTTACCGTCACATCTTCCATCACGTTATTTATTACGTTTTTTTAAATTTTCGATAGTTTGTCCTCACGTTGATAACTGACTAATACCAAATACGATTTTGGAGGGCTTGAGGCAGCAAATTGACCCCGACGTTATCAAATTTACATAGCTTAGAGCGGCAAAAAAATTCATCCATAATCAAAAGTGCAGGAGCACACCACTTCCACCTCCGAAAGTATAAGAAATAAGCTCCTTTTATCATTTGTCGCCTGTCTATCATTTTATCCAAACTTTTTCGTGTACCTCAATCACTCATTCAGAAATTACATGACTTTAATTCAAAGAAAAGTATCGAATATGACCCACTGCGATCCTCTCTTGCCTCCATTCCTCTCTTACTACGGGCTGTTGGAAAATTTCAAACAAACGCTCGATTCGATTATTCCCACTTAAAAGTCTCATTTATGTAGTTTTTCCTTGGCATCCTTTTTTCAAGCTTAAAGTCTAATACCTTTCTATAAATTACAATGCACATTCCAGAATAAAATGTCCTACTCCCTTCACGTCTAAATAACCTACTTAGCAAGGTTTATGTAACTCTTCCAAACAGGTTATATGGTTGACCATTTCCTGGAAATTCATCTGATGGGAAACTAAAGCTAAACTATAGTACTCCGCTATTAATTGCATGTATTTTTACATCCTCTGATCACTAAACCTTAGTCTTTTCTAGGAGTAAACGACAAGAGAGATGCTAATTCATGTCATTGTGAATCGTAGTAAGCTAGCGCTGCTTTGGCCGTACTCCCAGACATTCACCGGGTAATATGGTTCTGTGCAGATCTTACGGAGAGTGTAGTTTCAGAAAACGTGACAATAGAACAGAACGAGAATCTCACGCATCTTTGCGGGTATTGGAGTCATATCTACCCTCTGCCTGATGTGTCGTTGCAAATTTGATTAAAGGCATCACCCCACGAATCTGAGGTGGTACGGATTTCAGGTGGAGTACTCGTATACGGGATCGTAGATAATGGAGAGAAGGGTGATTCCGTCCATTTCTTCCTAATTGCCGTAAAAAAACGGCCCGGAAGATGCGGAGCGCGCACAAGGCTGGCGCGCTCCAATCGATCTCATTGCAGAAAATAGTGCGCCGAAACGATCGAAGCCGTATCTTCCGAGCCGTTTTCTACGGAAATTAGGAAAAAATGAACGGAATTACCTTTCTCTCAATAATCTACAACCCCGTAAACGAATACTTCACCAAAAATCCGCATTACCCCAGATTCGTAGAGTGATGCCTTTAAGAAGAGAAAGATGCTTCCGCCCATTTCTTCCCAATTGCCGTAAAAAACGTGTCAAAAGATACGGCTTCGAGCGTTCCGGTGCGCTATTTTCTACTATTACTATTATTACTCCATTATTTTCTACGATTTATTCCAATTCGATTGAAGCGCGCCATCCTTGTGCGCCGCATCTTGCGTACCGTTTTTTTACTGCAATTAGGAAGAAATGGACGGAACCCTCCTCTCCATAATTTACGACCCCGTATAGGCACTACCCACCTGAAAGCAACACCATCCCAGATTCGTGGGGTGATGCTTTTAAGGGGAGTTGGCGTTCATCATAACACCACCCTTATGTTCAAAACTTTGAGATGACCTACCACTTCTTTGCTGGCAAGTCAGCGTGCTTTTGAGTTGAGATAGTGGGACATTCCGTTTTCACAGTGGTTGATCCCACTTTCAGCTTCGCAGTGCTTAAAGAAAGAACAAATTAACGCGCAGGACTATCGTCGGATCATCAAACCAATCAATGTGAAAGCGTCTATTTTTTTGTGGGCTCTCAGTCCAACGACACCGATCTCGTTTACATCACCCGTCACCTATCATTTCACACATGGGTTTGCCGCTCCAATTCATCTTGCTTTGAAACACTAGCAAGGATATCGACGTCGAGTAACGTACATGATCCTAAAAACCTTCCTTCCTTCGTGCTATCAGCGCTGGAATGGCTGAGCCCCGATGTAGGTCGGTGGAGAAGGTTGATTGCAGCATAATATCCGAACCACTTGCGCTTGTCTTCGATTTGAGCAAGTGATTTGAACTTCTCTGATGTTTCAGCGTGGTGCCAGATAATTATGTAAGGAATGTGATGGATTGCATCCTCAAATTGAGGAATGCGAGATACAACTGTGGCTGTATAAATACGACGTGTCAATCTTATTATAGAACCATTTCTAGAAAGAGACGTAACGTTCTAGTGTAATGCAGTGAAGAAATTTCAGATGTGACCGTGTGCCTCACGCAAATCTATGACAGGACCTTTCCTGCTCGATTGAAGACAAGCCACGTGAAGGAACGATCGGGACCCTAGTGATACATAGTACTGTCAAAGAATCCATTGGTCGCTCTCGTGTGTGGCAACGTCCCCGTAGTATTTGCAGAAGTACCAGATGCTTACAATATATTATCAATCTCGTATGTAAAATAGCTGAGGCCAATGGTTCTTGTCCACGGCATTAATTTGGCAGACGTACATGGGCTTTTGCCCTACGTGAATAGAGGAGAACGGTACTAAACTTTGCTAGTTGCAGCTGAGCTTTTTGTCGTAAACTACGGGAAATGAGACCACTCTCTGCCTTTTCTGCGATTACACATTGTTTCTTCGTGGCCGATATTAGAATTATGTATATAGGCTAATCCGTTGATGTTTTTTGGTGTCTGTTAAAAAAATGTGAACGGGCGGTGATTTTATAGTGACGTAGACGTACTTTGCTTTTGAAATCAGCAAAATTTAGTTGGCAAATTGAGTTGTTGAATTGAGTCGCGCTAATTCTTATTACCTTCTAAAAATAATTAGTTTCAGTTCTGACAGACAATCTGTTGTCTCATAACAATTCAGTATGTCATTGCGGAAAATTATTTCTTCCAGAAAAACTTCCTAGGTGAACGATACTGCACCTGGATAAGATTCAACAGTTTTGTGGTCACGTTCCTTACAGTATTCACGTCTTTTTTTATTCTGCCATTATCTGATATTTTAGGTTTGAAAAAAGTGCAGTAGAATGTTCAATTTCCCAACTTAATCAATACATACGAGTTTAAACTCCCTTTAAAGGCATCACCCCACGAATCTGAAGTGGTACGGATTTCAAGTGGAGCATTCGTATACGGCATAGTAGATTATTGAGAGAAGGGTGATTCCGTCCATCTCTTCCTAATTGTCGTAGAAAACAGCCCGGAAGATACGGCTTCGAGCGTTCCGGTGCACGACTTTCTACAAGGAGTTCGATTAGAGCGCGCCGGAACGCTCGAAGCCGTATCTCCCGATTATGGAGAGGGAAGTGATTCCGTCCATTTCTTCCTAATTACAGTAAAAAACAGCCCGGAAGATGCGGCACGTGCACGAGGCTGGCGCGCTCCAATCGAACTCGTAGGAAATGACGCGCAGGAACGTTCGAATCCGTATCTTTCGGCCCTTTTTTTACGGCTATTAGGAAGAAATGGACGGAACCACCCTTCTCTCAATAATCTACGATCCTGTATACGAATACTCCACTTGAAATCTGTACCACCTCAGATTCGTGGGATGATGCCTTTAGAATAAAGAAAAAGTGCTATGAAGGTGAGAAAAAAGACGGTTTCCCGAATTGTCGACTTAAGAGAGTGACCTCTCCACGAAACAAACTCCAGCCACTTTTCGAGTCCAGCAATAAATTATGGCACCAACACCGACGTCGTCTGGACAACACAGGAAAACATGGAAAAGTGGCTACTATTATCAACGCATCATTTCAGCATGAATTTTATATCAAATTTCCGTTGGCAGAAAATCACAGATATTTGACCAAGCCTTCCAGATCCAACAAATTTCTCTACGTATCTGACACTAGCGTAAAGAATGATGACGTACAGACCAGTGGCTATTATCCTTATTCAATCAAGTTGGTGAAAATGAAAAAGCAAACAATCTTTTCTACTAGTCTGGAAATTCGGAGCACATCAAATTCACTCGTAGAAAACCTCGACGAAATTGTTTTCTTTCATCCTACCAAAGATTATCGAGTGTCAGCAGAAAACGTCTTCCGAAAAACCAAATCTGTGTAGCAAATGCTCAACATGTACCGACGAATGAGTCTCTTTACTCATTTATATTATTATTTACCAGTCTGAGCGTCCGGCTAAAGCCGGACTTCAGACTTTCTGTGATATTTGCTTCGCTCGCCTTCACTGATCAACAAAAATCAATATTAATGTCCTTTTCTGTGAAATCAGACTTATGTATCTCCAACAATCTTTCTTCCTTGCTTTGTATTATAACCAAAAGCAAAAGATTTCATGCTCTTCTTTCTAAACGCGTCATTTCTACATTTCGAGAACATTCGAACTTCAGCTTCAAACACTCCTTATCAATATATTACAGACAAAATTTAAAAGTATCACGCGAAATATGGGTTTTCCTCCTGTTTTCCATAAACAGTCATGAAAGAATGATGTTTTGGCATAAAATGACGTGAAAGACATCAACCTACTGATAAAGATAACGTTCCACGTCAGACTACATAAACATCTTGCTACTATTTAAGCAGCCGTTTGCATGCGTGCTTCCACTTTCTGAGAACGGCATGCTACAAACGTGAGGCGAACGAAGAAGGAAATAGGCATGCGAAGGAGTCATAAAGGTGAAAAGCAGAACGCCCAGTGGCCACAAAATTATTGCGCACCAATCCGACGCCATGGGACCCGTCGCAACCCCGTTTATAGCTGACTGGCGCCGGAGCACCAATCCGACGCCGGTGGACCCGTCGCGCCCCCCTTTTCGAATTTCGTGACACACACACGTGACAGAATAAGCCCGTTATTATATACCAGCCTGAACGTCCGGCTAAAGCCGGACATCAGTCTTTTTTTGGTGTTCGCTCCGCTCGCCTTCACCGATCAGAAAGAAATAACAGTAGCGACATTTTTTTTTGTAAGATTAGTCTTGCTTTTTTCTATCAACGCTTTCTTCAATTTTTTCTACCCCAAAATTTAAGTATAGGTGAAAGATTTTATGATTTTTCCTTAAACCCTCAGTTCTATATTTGGAGAACAATCAAACTTGATTTTACATCCATGCTCCTTTCAAACCTCTACAATTTGAAAACATTATTCAAAGTATGAGTTTCCTTCGTTCTTAACTATTAGCAAAGACGATGTGCTAACATGAAATGACGTGAATATCGCCATCGTAGTGATAAAAAATAGCGTTCTACGTCAGATCGCGTAAGCTGTTGGCTACTATGCATTGCATTTGAGCCATTCGCACGTGTGTTTCCTCCCTTTGAAAAAAGGATGTTAGCATCGTTAGGGAGACACGCTGGGAAATAGATGTGTGAAGGAACCACAGAAACCAATTCTACTGCATTGGGGCTCCAGCGCACCAATCGGGGGCAGCGGAAACCATCTCTCCTCACTCTATAACTTTGTGGCACCGGTGCACCATTCCGACCCCATGGGACCCGTCGCACAAAATTTTACATCTATTTGGCTCCGGGGCACGAATTCGACGCCGTAGGATCCGTCTCACCCAATTTTATCGCGTTGAGGCTCCAGCACACCAAACCGACGCCATGGTATCCGTCTCCCTCTCTTTTTGGAATTTCTTGACTGATACACACACTTACACACACACACGTGACAGAATAAGCCCGTTATTATACAGCAGCATGATAGTTTGCAAGTTTGGGAGTATACATTCAAATAAAAGTTTATTTTCCCTTACTAACATATGAGAGAAAGTAATTAGCCTTACCAGAGCCAACATAGATGTTCTTATAACTTTGGGAACTAGTGAAGATGTAGAGTGCTCGCCTATCAGGTGCATGGCGACGGTTCGGCACCTCACGGGTGCAGAGTTTTGCATCATTATGGAGTATTTTCGTGACACGCAGACAAACACATGCACAAACACACACTCATACACACACCACACACACACCACTCATACACACACACCACATATATATGATCATGATATTATTTATATTTTTTGTCTGTTAAAAGTGAGCTTAACATTTGCAATTGCTTAAAATTGCACCGAGTGGGTATTTCTGCTTTTATTTGTGTTCTTAAAATATAAAATGTGCAACAAATACGCATATTTACATTACATATTGTTTTAGATTCATTAATTTACTGCTTAATTGTCAAAAGCAAAGTAAAGCAGTTGGGAATGAAAAAAAAGTGTCCCAAATTTTTTTTTTCTAGATGAAAACAAATGATGCAACAAACGTTAGGTTCCACTTATGTTAACAATTGTTTTTAAGCATTCCATGAATGAAAAAGCCTTCCAAACATTGTTTCCTGTTTCCTGAGTAAATTCGGTGCCACGAAACCTTTCGCGTGAGTAGCAGAACTGCTTTGAGATTCAAAGGACTCCTGTGATTTAGTAGTTTCCCTCTTCTTCGTATCACGCAACTGCAAGAGGTTCTTAACGCGATTCTTCACGGCTTTCTTTTCGTCTAGCGTCATCGTTGGAAGTTTTCGTGCAGCCTTTACAACGAGTTCACTCGCAGTGTGCATTCTGACAGGTTTCTCTTCAGAAGATGTCTGACGAACACTTGTACTTCTTTCTGATGGTGCTTGTTCTCTTCCAACCATCTTTCTCTTCATCTTTCTTCTTTTCTTTTTTTCTTTTCTTATTGTTCGAAGTTTCATCGCAAGAAGAAACACTACAACATTGCTTAGCAGCACCATGATGACCAACACCAAAAGAAAAAAGAAAGAGTGTCCTGAAAAACAATCATAAAAATGTGAAATTAAAATTGGATTTTTCTTGTTTGCCCCTTTTAGTTAAAATGATTTCCGGTAGGCTTCTAAACAAGGGAACTGGAGATTACAAATAACTTATCATCTTCCCCTTCCATCTTATTATGATTCTTCTCTCCTGTAACGAGTCTCGGCTCTGTAATTGGAGACAGCGTCGTTAACTTTGAGGTTTTAGTGGTTTTAATTGGTTCTGCTTCTGTTGTCGATGTGGTTGGTGTTGCTGTTGTTGCTGTCGTCGTCAGACTCGTTGTGGTAGATGCCGTCTTCGTTGTTGTCGTCGTTGAGGTCGTTGTTGTCGTCGTTGTCGTCGTTGTCGTCGTAGTACTTAAAGAACACCACTTAAAGGCATCACCCCACGAATCTGGTGTGGTGTGGGTTTCAGGTTATGCCTACATGGAGTCGTAGATTGTGGAGAGACGGATGACTCCGTTCATTTCTTTTTAATTGCCGTAAAAAACGGCCTGGAAGATACGGCTTCAAGCGTTCCGGCACGCTATTTTCTACAAAGAGTTCGATTAGAGCGCGCCAGCCTTGTGCACGCGCCGCATCTTCCTGGCCGTTTTTACGGCGAATAGGAAAAATGGACGGAATCACCCTCCTCTCCATAATCTACTACCCCGTATAGGAACTCTCCACCTGAAATCCGTACCATCCTAAATTCGTGGGGTGATGCCTTTAAAAGCTACTAGTTAGGTTGAGGGTGAAGGATAGACATGATTCAAGACATCTCAAAATTATTACCTCACCTACCAACAAATCGCTAATCAACATTGCATTTAATACATACGTTATTTATGTGTGCATGCATATGTGTATGTCCACGGTTTTCCCTCATTAGAGAGATCACAACCGATTATTCGCGCAAGGCTACGTGGCGCGTCTTTAGGTGGGGGGCTAGTCGCGGACCAAAAGCGACTTTGTGCCTGCGCTGAGAAGCGGTTGTATACAACGAACGAAATCCCAGTTTCTGCTGCACCAGGACTGCCTGATATAATCGTACGCTGGATCGGCTTAGAGCATGCAATCAAGTGACAGTGAGGTGCAAAAAAGCTGGTTCGATTCGCCTCCAACAGGCGAGTCCGAACGTTTCTTAACACAGTTAGGATGCAAAGTTCTCCAAACACAGAATCGCCAATCGCCAGGCCAAGAGGCGTGCAACTTGCCCTTGGACTTTGACATCATACGTAAAACACAGCCATAAGAAGTAATGTCCTGACTCCGAATGAAAACCTGGTACAGTAGCGCCAGGAGGGACGGGGTTGCTGGAGACGCTAGCAAAACTGAAACGGACAAGGGCTGGGATGGCGATCTTTACAACGCAAGCGAGCTCGCATGTATATGTATGGATGGGTAATATGTATATGTGTAGATGTACATGGATAGTACGTGGGTTGAGAAAGTCGCGGAAATGCGCCTATGGATAAGCGATAAGTACGTATGCCAGCACTAATTTGGAAGCGGGCATCGATGTGACTAAATATAATAATGACCTACGTCTCCTTACTTCTTGAATGCTACTCTTCTTTCACGCAATGTGGAGGCAAAGTACACATAGTATTCCAATAAATAATTTGTGATAAGAAAGAGTTCGCAATGTTTGGTTGCCTTAAAATATCAAGTAATAATATCAAGATGTGCTTGCAAATACCATAATAATACGTTAAATTCAAACCCGGCGCAGACTTGTTCAATATGAAACGTTTTTTGGAAACAATAATTCGTCGCATTGTTATATTGAATTCCACGAGATGTTCTAACAGCACCTGACCAGACTGTTAGAACACAGTGAGGCTTAGCATAGGTATATTTTAATTTCAGGACTTTGGCATCTCTTTTGATTCATTTTTCATATTATCACCCAACCATAGTTGCTGTGTGTCCAAACATAAAGATTTTTCTGGCAATATTCTGCCCTTCCGTCTTCCGAAACCTTCTTACGTTACTTCCCTTCTTATCCTATCTTTCAAAAAATGCCAAAGAAAGCAAAGAAAGTGTACTATACATGCATCATAATATTGACTATCCGATAACGAGGAAATCCTGTGTAATCGTAAAAATGCAGAGTAAACTAATGAACCTTTCAGAGGTACTTCACGCTAATGTACTCTGGTGCAAATACCAGAATCTTACACTTTTCTCGTGTACTCAGGTGGCGTTTCTTCCGGGCCGTTTTTTACGGCAATTAGGAAGAAATGAACGGAATCACCCCCCTCTCCATAGTCTCCCATCCCGTATACGAATACTCCACCTCAAATCCGTACCACCTCAGATTCGTGGAGTGATGCCTTTAACTTGCAAAGTTAGAGTTGCTCCCTAATAGGACAAATCTCTAATGAATTCCTAATAGAACAATGTGAACAGCAATTGAAATACGACGAATCAGAATTTTGGTCACGAGAAACACAGGTGTTCCTAGCTGTAAAAGCTTCAATAATAATTCTCAGTTCTGAAAGCTAGCGTAGGACAGGTTTTTCATGCGGCTCTCATCCATTAGGAAGCGAAAGTGGGATGATTCCAAGAAAAATAGCCGATCTTTCAATTTTTGGAAAGTTTTTAAACATTACATGGATGTGACTATGGAGCGTTAGAATATTCCCTGTTTTCTCTAATTTCCAAAGATGTATACGATATGAAGAGAAGATCGGCACGAATTATGCTACAACGTCCACGAGCGAGCAGTCACAGATCAGTGATCCCTCCTCACCAGCCTATTCAAACAAAACCAATGAATAGGCTGCTGAGGAGGACCAGAGAGTGTGAAAGAGGACGTATTCTAACGTACCTCGTAAGAAAAAACGTCCTTCCTGCGCCGTTTCTTAGGACGATTAGAGGAGGTGATACGGAATGGCGCTGGTTCCCGCAACCTCCAACCTGAACTCTACGGTTCCTTGGGGTTTTCATACTACGTCAGTTTTGTGGTAGGCTGCCTCTAAAGGCAGCATACCACGAATCTGAGGTAGTGCGGTTTTCAGGTGGAGTATCCGTACACGGGTCGTAAAATTATGGAGACGGCGGTGGTTTCACTCACCTCTCCCTGCATCACTGAAAACAGCCGCCTCCAGAATGCTGCTTTGTACGACGCCATCTATTGCAACGCTCCATCCCTTGTGCCGCCTCCGCCCTGCGATTCGGCGAAAACCAACTCGGACTGCCCGATAGGCAGTAAGGGATGCTACGCGTGCAAGGATGGCGCGCTGCAATAGAAGAAATCGTACAAAACAGGTTTTAGGAGCCGGCTGCTTGCAGTGGTTCAGGGAGAGATGAGCTGAACCACCCCCGTCTCCATAATCTACGATCCCGTATACGGATACTCCACCTGAAATCCGTACCACCCCAGATTCGTGGTATGCTGCCTTTAAGTGCAATTGCCCTACGCAATCAAGCAGACAGATAGCGGACAGATTCTCAACTTGACTTCACTGGAAGTGGACGTTTAGAAGACTCTTATCTGTACGACGAAGTACAGGCAGAAGAAGATTCGGGAAGCAGCACAAAGAAGAACGAGTCTAAAGAAGTGCCGCAGGGATCTCCGCGAATATAATATTCCGCTAGCAACCTTGCTGAGCGAAGACGAGACTCGCACGTCTTCTCGTCGTGAGATGGAAATCATTACAGAGAGGTTCTACTCGAACCTTTTCCGTTCATCAACTCCTGTGTCAAGCCCAATCATCCCCACTGGCGAAGCTCCACCACGGATTCTCCCTTTGGAAGTGCGAGTCGCTATCAAGAGCATGAAACCTGGCACAGCCCTCGGACCTGATTTTATATCAGCAGACTTTCTTCGGGCTGGTGGCCATCCGCTTCATGTAATCTTAGCAGCGCACATGACATCCTACCTTCAAAAAGAAAGGATCCCAGACCAGTAGAATACCTCGCGAACCGTTCTTATCCATAAGAAAGGTGACCGAAAGGACCTTCGGAACTACCATCCGATATGCTTGCTGAGCGTGTTATACAAAGTATTCACTGAGATCTTCCTCACGCGCATATCTAGGACGCTGGATGAAGCCCAGCCTCAAGAACAAGCTGGATTCCGCCAGGGGTTCAGCTGCTTGGACCACATCCAGACCGTGTCGAGGGTCATTGAGGTTTGCCGGGAATACCGCCTGCCCTTTGTTCTAACCTTCGTCGACTATGAGAAAGCCTTTGACAGCGTAGAAACGAATGCAATACTGTCAGCGCTGGTCGATCAAGGTGTGGACGCGTCGTATGTGAGGAAATTAGCCAATTGCTACGATCGATGCACGACTAGGATACAGCTTTTTCACCGCCCTCTCACCATACCCATTGGAAAGGGGGTACGACAAGGCGATACCATATCGCCAAAGCTGTTTACGGCTGCATTGCAATGGATAATGAAATCACTTTCCTGGGAAGAAAGGGGCATACGTGTTGATGGAAGATTTCTCTCGAACCTTCGTTTCGCGGACGACATCGTTCTATTTTCGAGCAGTACCAATGAAGCAGAAACGATGCTCAACGAATTGAACGAAGCAGGGAAGAGAATAGGACTACGAATAAACAGAAAGAAGACACAGTTCATGAAGAACGCCCACTGCGAGGACGGAAGAGTACAACTTGAAGGCTCCCAAATCGTGGAAACTTCGTCATACATATACCTCGGACGTTCTATGCACATGGAAAACGACTTAAAGGAAGAACTGAATAGAAGAATGAGAGCAGCATGGGCAGCATTCGCAGCCGTCAGGGAAGCTACGGACCAACTGACGGACCAAGATCTTCGTGCCCATCTGTTCGACTCGACAGTCCTTCCAGCGCTCTGTTACGCAGCGGAGACGTGGGCAGACACGGCAGCCACGTCTAGGAAACTACTTACTACCCGCAGAGCCCTTGAGAGATGTCTCCTGAAGTTTAACCGGCGCATACAACATCTAGCCGGTCTTCGTAGCTCCGACTTAAGAGGAATGTCCCGTCTTCGCGACGCAGCGAAATATGCATCGAAAGCAAAACATAGATGGGCCGGTCACATCATGAGAAGAATCCACGATAGATGGACTAAAAGAACGCTAGAGTGGATCCCAAGGGACGCTAAACGCCCCCGAGGGAGACCGCCAACGAGATGGGGTGACGTGTTCGCTGCACGGATGGACCAGCTGAGAGCTCAGCTGGATACGGCTCAAGGATCTCGTCAACTCACGAAGCTTGAGAACATCTTGTATGACAACGGCGAGGAAACGAAACGAGTGGAAGAGATGCTGGGGCCCGCACGCCCAGTGAAGACGGGCCATCTAGGTATCTAAGTAAGTATCTGTACGACTGAGACCGCTGGGCACAGCTAGCTTATATACAACAACATATACAACTCTTACATATTGCTTGTTCGCGCTAATTCTACAAATAGTGCCGTAGTGGTGGCTTGATGTCATCAAAACGCTGGAAGGATTCTCTCCGAAGGTTTTCATCGATAATCGAGCAGGAAGAACATTGTGATGGATCAACGTTTCAGCATAGTTTCTGTTACTAGTGATAAAGTGTCCCGGCTGGTGTCATAGTGATATCATGACTAATATCTGTAAATTTAAATTGCTAAAGAGCTCGAGGTATGAACCAGCAAACCCTTTATTTACAGCATTATGCACCCACCATCTCCCACAAATGCTTTCCTTAATCAGTCATTGTCGACAGAATACACCACTTTCGTTAGTTCAGAAGTCTACGTCACAGACTCTACGGTGATGTAGCAAAACAAAAATACGTAGCACGGTTCAATTAAGTTTCACATAAACTATTAACAATTAATTAGCATTATGACATGATAAGTTGCATTAAATTTTACGAAGCGGGTCATTCAAATACAGCACTCCCAAGATATTTCGAAGTTGTACGGTGTAGGACACAAAGCTCCAAAAGAAAACAAAGGGACTAACTCTCATTTCGAAATCTCGGATCCTAGGGCAACTTTCATCAACGAGGCGGCAGTAGTGCAAGATTCCAGTGAAATAGACTCGAGGATTCTTCTCCCTCCTCTTAAGTTTCTTTTTGTCTTTTATGATGTAAGTCATACTATTTTTGTGCTGAAAGACACAATTCCGACAAAAGCTGTATAGAAATGCAACATTGTGGTGGACAAATCTGAGATAACATAATTTCAGGAAACCATTGACCTTCATGCACATTCTGCCAAGCCCTGTCCTGCTTTATTAGCATGTTTTAGCGTACAAGGGACATATAGATAATAACCGAATACAATGTGCTCCTTTGCACGAATATTTGCCTTTTCACCTGACGACCCACTTACAAACGAAGTCCTTCAAGTCAGAATCTGCTCCGAAGATGATACCTAGTAAGCGAAACGACATAGGCTTGTTAATAAAGTGTGCGGTCAGAAGCTGCCGAAATGCGGTATTGAAGGGTAAAGGCATGAAGCAGGTACGCAGTTGCGTACGCGACTTTTCTCGAGCCGCTTCGGTGCAGCGTAACGGCTAAGGACGGGGTGAAACCCTTGCTGGCACCACTCATCGCTGCAGTTTGCGATGGTCCCACCTCGGTTCCAACTGCTGCCTCCACCGCGCCGTTTCGAGCGGGTTCGCAACTACACTCGTGATTCATGTCGTTTTGACCCGACTATAGTATAATGGATCGTATGCTACGCTCGGATGCTTGTGCTTTTTTATTTCGCGCCTATTTTCTTCTACATGTTTTCCTATGTTACGACCAAACATCGAACTCTGGACGGCATACAACGCCTCGGCATATATGACTTGATGAAGGTGTAGTTTAAAGGCATCACCCCACAAATTTGAGGTAGAACGGATTTCAGGTGGAGTATTCGTATACGGGATGGTAGATCATGGAGAGGAGGGTGATTACGTCCACTTATTGCTAATTGCCGTAAAAAACGGCCCGGAAAATACGGCTTCATTCGTTTTGGCGCACCATTTTGTACAAGAGGTTCGATTGGAGCGCGCCAATCTTGTGCGGCGCTGCATCTTCCGGACCGTTTTTTACGGCAATTAGCAAGAAATGGACGGAATCACCACCCTCTCCTTAATCTACAATCCCGTACAAGAATACTCCACCTGAAATCCGTACCACCTCAGATTCGTGGGATGATGCCTTTAAGGCTAAAGAACAGAAATTTTTCCATTTGGAGTTTTTCGGAGATGAAGAACACGATAGTAACGTTTTTTCACTACTGTATTTCACACCTTCGAAAGCGATTAAATCACTTACAGAATTCTAACTTGAAGGATAAACTTCTTCCGCACTTTGTTTCCATAAACAAGTCACGCTGCTATTTCTACAACGTAAACACCACGAATATTAGGGGCAAGAATTGTCCGAATGAACCGATTCAACTACGCTTAATGACTAACAACGAAATGAACTAAGATCTTTTTGTTCTGTCGACGTTTTAGCGCAAACTACCATCTCAGTGCCTTATGGACTTTTCTTGTTTTTGAGCCAAAGTACAAGCCAAAGAGGGCGCGTTTGAATGACTCTTTCAAACCATCTTAACACAAGCCTTTTTTTTAGTACAAAAAATGGAAATTGTATACAATTACGCTGAAAATGAGAAAAAAGTCAAATTCCTACAAATTGATTGCAGAGGTGCAAAGCAAACAAAACTAATAGAAAGGAATTTTCTAAGACCATGGATTCCCATTCAGACAATATTGCACGAACCGTGAAGGGAGCACAGTGCACGCATTCTCCGAAGAGGAGCCGTGTCCTCATGTTAGCATTCGTTCCACGTTGGCTATGTTTCTTAAAATCCACACTCACCTTAAACCGTTTCGGCTTAGGAAATTCGTTCACAAATTTAAATCTGACAGATTTCACTCCACAATTTTCTACGGACATATACACACAAACAAATATTCCATTAGGATCCTGTAATGTACCGAGATTACGAGTTAAATCTACTTTCTCTCCGCTATATCTTATCTTGAAAAATTCCATGTCGACAAAACTTTCTCCAGCACTAAGCCTGAGGTGAATTGTGTTTGGAATGGAGAGATAGGATAGGGATTAGGATTACATGGAAGCCTTTGTGGTGAAACACTGGTTAGGCTACCAGCAGAATTCGCAGGAGAGTTGGAATCGCGTCTCTACCAGTTGGTGACTGTCGACCGAAAGACGCCGCGATGTAGCGCTCTAGCGATGAACACCAATCGGTAGCGATGCATCGCTTCTGTGTACTCTACTGGCACTGTTAGCCTGTGGAGTGTGTTAGAACACACAAGAGACACACATTTTCTCTTTAAAGACAACATACCACGAATCTGGGGTGGTACGGATTTCAGGTGGAGTATCCATATGCGGGGTCGTAGATTATGGAGAGCGAGGTGGTTCCGCTCATCTCTCCCTGAATCACTGCAAGCAGCCGGCCCCTCAATTCTGTTTTGTACGACGCCTTCCATTGCAGCGCCCCACCCTTGCACGCGTAGCGTCCCTTACTGCCTATCAGAGCAGTACGAATTGATTTTCGACGAATCGCAGGGCGGAGGCGGCGCAAAGGGTGGAGCGTTGCAATAGATGTCGTCGTACCAAACAGCATTCTGGAGGCGACTGTTTGCAGTGATGCAGAAAAAAATGAGCGGAACCACCCCGTCTCCATAATCTACGACTTCGTATGCGGATACTCCACCTGAAATCCGCACCACCTCAGATTCGTGGTATGCTGCCTTTAAAACTCATCTACTATGACTCATGCGACCCCTTCGTACTTCTGCGACTTCTGTGCACCAATTTCAATGAATCAATAAGATGGATCAACCAGGGAAGTTTAATGAACCGCTTCTAGGGAGCAACAGATCATGAGGGCAGTAGTGAATGGAAAGTAACCAATGCAGAAGCACAAGGATAACGATTAGTAAAAATCGCTTATCAGTCTCAACGCATTCATTTTCAATTCTGAACTGTTTGCGGAGGTGTATAAACGCATAAGCAGCTACACAACAACTTGCGGAACTTAGCCGATGTACCAAATCAGTGTTCCATCCTTTCAGACACGCATGGTACCACGGAAGAAGAACTCCCTGGTTAGCTCTAATGCGATTTCAAACTGACGACCATGTATCGCAGTGCAGTCTCTTATCACCACACCTCCCATGCAGAAGCATATCAAAATCACTCGTGCTCCAATTGATCCAACAAATTATGCCTGGCGGACGGATCACTGACTGAGTGATCCTTGACAGTAGTCAAAAAAGGTCACAAGAATGTCAACACAACAACTGTTCTCGCGTTTCTCACCGTATGGCTATGTCCAGTGTACCTATGCATTTTGGCAAGAAACTTCCAAAATATGTCACACAAGAAATAAGCAAGCGAAGTGAATTATGGCAGTAATAGCTCTACTCACTTCTGGCGGGCACGTTCTGTACTTTGCCGGATAAGGCGGATCATAAATCACTTCCCATTGCACAGAGAACGGAAAATATGAGACAAATAACAAGAATACACTTGTCTTCATTCATAAAGCCGATGATTGACGAGTAACAAAATAAGGAATGAGACTGACTGTGCATATTGTTTATTCGAGATGTGAAGATGACTGATCACTGAGTAACAACAACCGCTTTTATATACAGAACCAGTCTGAACGCCCGGCTAAAGTCGGACTTCAGACCTTCTGCGCTGTTTGCTTCGCTCGCCTTCACTGATCAACGGAAATTAATATTAGTGCCGTTTTCTATGAAATTGGACTTGTGTATCTCCAACAATCTTTCTTCCTTTTTTATATTATAACTAAAAGCGAAAGATTTCACAGTTTTCTTTCTAAACTCGTCAGTTCTACATTTGGAGAACATTCGAACTTCAGCTTCAAACACTCCTTACCAAGACATTACAGACGAAATTTAAAAGCATCACTCGAAATATGGGTTTTCCTCCTGTTCTCCCCCAACAGTTATCAAAGCATGATGTTTAGGCATAAAATGACGTGAAAGACATCATCTTACTGATAAAGATAACGTTCCACGTCAGATCACATAAACATCTTGCTACTATTTAAGCGCGCGTTTGCATGCGTGTTTCCACTTTCTGAGAGCGGCATGCTACAAACGTGAGGCGAACGAAGAAGGAAACAGGCACGCGGAGGAGTCATAAAGATGAAAAGCAAAGCGTCCAGTGACCACTGCTATCAAACGACTGCAACCATCTATCTTTTGCGTCATGCACACGAAGTTATTGCGCACCAATCCGACGTCGCGGGACCTGTCGCAGCCCCTTCTGTAGGTATCTGGTGCCGGCGCACTAATCCGACACTGGTGGACCCGTCGCACCCCATATTAAGGCTATCTGGCGCCGGTGAACCCGTCGCACTCCCTTCTATAGGTATCTGGCGCCGGTGGACCCGTCGCACCCCCTTCTATAGGTATCTACGAATTGAAGGAAAGCCATACTACAGGTCAGATGATCTGCAACATCAACGAATCCTTAAGTGAGGGAACTACTCACCCTATAGCCAACAACTGGTTTCTCCGAAAAACTTCTCTTTCGAAGACTTGCCACACACAGGACATCCGTACGTAAACATCGGCGATGATTTGTGCACTCTTGTGGAGCGGTTTCTGCACGCTACAACGTAGATAATACAACTCTGCGTTGCCAAGAGCACCATCGGCATTCACAAACACGCATTTGGCTACTGGGTAGTTGTGCCTAGATGGGTAGTCAACGCACTCGCTGATCGAGACCAACCGTTTACGCAGGATCAGCATACGTCAATAATTACTGCTTCGCCCGCGTCGTTCGGAGTTTATGCGGGATACTCTCATGGAATACGAAAGATGGGTTCTTTATGATGACTATAATCGGTGTGCTTGCTGGCTCCTCTGAGACATTCGGCCACCGCGGGAGCCCCAACCGAGTCAACACTAACGGAATATTCTCCTTGTGCTTGTGAAACTCGTGAGAAACGCTATGGTGGGAGCGGCTGCCTGACAGCCAGACGGGCGACTCCAAAGTCTACGCGCTGCAGCTCCGCGAGTTGGCCGCTACAATCCGAGAAAAACGACCGACCACTATCCACCACAACGTGGGGTGCACGTCGCTTCCATCACCCACCACAAGCTCGAGCTTACCCGCATCCCCTATCTCTCTTCACCTCAACTGGGAACTAGTTTCCGATGCACCCTATTTTCTCGACCTCGCTCTTTAGGCTATCATTTTTTCCCGAACCCTTAGGCATTCCCTAAAGCGTAAACGGTTCAATCTTTTCACTGAACTGAAGTTCTCTTTTAAGTCATCCCTTGAGTCCATCCTTCGATTTCCGTTCCCGGAAAATTGTAACCCTACCAAAAGATGAAGCACATAGATACATAAGCACATATACATGTTGAAGACAAAGGCGGATGATCATCAATATACGATAGAGAAACTGTGAGATTTTAAAGGGTATGTGCGTGTGAAGAAATATGTACCCGACATAAAAGCCCTTTGATCGCACACTCGTTCCCGTTCTTGAGTCTAATGATGAATTCGCTGTGTTTGTTGTGTTGCAGACAGGTTCCAGCGATATCCGAGAAACTTTCTTGCAACGCTAAGCTCGTGTCAAATGTTCAGCTCAAATTTCCGCAGTCCACTGGCAAAACAATTCTCATATTTATTAAACAAAAACACACGTCAACGTCTCTAACCGTCTGCATATATTATACCATGCAAAATAAAACACATTCTTCTACGTTATTCTACTGAAAAAAAACAGCTCATACACCAGGATGAGGCAAGTGATCTAGATGAGGGTCACCGTCGGCTCACATGTTCGCTTCTTCGCAAGCTTTCAGAGCGTCGTCGCGCTCCTCTTCGAGTTCCTGAAAAGAGCCCAGTAATCAATCGCTGTGCGGATCATTATGGAAATTGCTCGTACCTTCTGTGTTTCAGCAATTTTTGCTTTGGCAAAATCATCCATGGAGAGACCTTGGACAATCTTCCATTCTTTCGTGGCTCCATCAATAGTGACCGGGAAGGAGAAGACTAGGCCAGCGGGAATACCGTACGAGCCATCAGAAGGCACAGCCATCGATACCCACTCTCCCTGGAATGTTTTAAGATCCACGCTACGGAGTAAAAGAGCAACTGATGTGATTTTCAAAAATACTAGGATTCGAATCATCGTTATGTATTAATGGACAAAATCATATCTTAAAGTGTCCTCAATTTTTTTTTTTTTTTGAAAAAGGTGATTAACTACTTCATAGACGCGACTGTTATTTTCCTCTTTCAAACAACACTGTTTATTTCACAGCAATAAAACCAGCTTTATTCCGCGTGCTTAATACTTTCTTTTTAAAAATATGCTACAAGACACATCTCTTCCATATGGGAGTGCCAGTATTTGTGAAATGCGACGCAAACTTTCACTAAAATTTCAACTAAGAGAATGTAAGCAAATGCATCTTTAAAGGTTGCTTAATTCTTACAAAAAAAGTAGTTTACTACAACAGCATCAATACTACCGTGTTCTTCCCTTTACTTCACTAAATTGTACTCAAAGGACCATTATTTGCATGCTCTTTAGCAGGCCACAAAAAAAATTATCTCTTCAGCCAATCCCTTTGAACGCGATTCCTCTGGGTTCTAGCAATTCTTTTAAAAAGAACTGTTTAGAAAAAACATTAGATAAAATAGAAATAGAACATTCGCATCCATTGGTGGATAAAGAAAATCTGACAATTTATAAATGCAAATATATCTCCCGACAAATTTCGTTTTGGAGAGAACCCATATTTAGAATTTCTTGCTAGCGTTAAGAATAAACCTCTCATGACTGTTCCCTGTGGTCAACACTGTTTTTCACCTTCATAAAGCTAGGATTTTTCTCCTTATCCCGACTTATAGTCTGCAGAATATCTCCAAAAGATTTTTGCTTCCTCCTCATACCAGAGAATAACCTTACAGGCTTGGTTCCGAAGTGCCAGTCGTGGATGTGGTCGCATGCAGCCTTTGCAGCCGACATTGCAGAAGAAAGTTTTCGCTTCTGGATGATAACAGCTCCACGTTTCTGGATTGTCTGAAAAAAAAAACGCGAATGAATGATCGTGGTTATTTTATCTAAACAAAACACAATGGTAACTTACCGAGATGAATGGTCCTTGTAGATAAGCGGTGTCGTTGATAGCGGTATAGGCATCGACGCTGGTTCCTCCTGGAATGAGAGAAATCGGGAAAAGTTGTAAACCTTTCAAAGATTTAGCATTCTCAAGCAGACTACGTTGTGTAAAAGTTGTATTATACAAAGAAAATTGTGAAACATCACATTATTACAATGATTTACTTTAGCCTATCACAAAATTAGCATCCACAAAATCACATTCTAGAAAGAATGCAAAAAATAGGATGTGGTGTTACAAAATCTTATCCCCTCCCAAATCATAGACATGGAACTTTTTTTACCGTTAACTTTGACTTTTTTTACCAGTATTAAACTATTTCCCTCTCCACCGTTCCAAACCCCTAGAAGGTCGGAGAATTCTGACTTTATGATCTCCTAGACTATTTGCCCATAAATGTCACAATAACTGCGACGTACATAGCTAGACGTTATCAAGAACTGTGGAAAAATTTTATAGACGTTATTGCGAAAGAGACAGATAAACCACCAATGTTTCTAGAATACTTCTTTGGTTTCACAACAGAATGGTTCCTAACACGCAGTTCTTTCCTCGGAACCATAAAACCACCTAAACACACATCACACACGCAGCACACCTGTACGCCGCAGTCAGTTTCTTTCCATTAGGATTTTGAACGTTCAAAAATCGACTCAAACTTCTGAATACACATTCATGAATTGAAATCTATCGCAAAATATTACTGATTAATCTACCTACTTCTGAAAAAAATACTGCTAGTTACTTATTATTTATTATTTATTTTATTTTATTCTTATTTTAACGGCAAAACTAAAAATAAGAACCGTTGATCGAAGTTTCCTTCTAAATATAAATGGGTGACACGCCCTTCGCAAACACGTTCGATTAATATCAGCACATGATCAGAAGCGGAAACTCACGCGGAAGATCACTTAAATCACTAAGTTTTTTGAATTTCAATTTTAACTTCAGACGACAATTTGTTCTTAGTGAAATAAGCATTGTAAAATGTACACAGAATTCTTAAATTTACATAATTAATTGTAATAGATTGTTACGTATGCTTGGTTTATTGTCTCACCTTCTCCATGTTTATAAAAGTTTGGGTTTTTTTGAAAGCATAAGCTTCATGATTACTTTTTACGATTATGATTTTGAGTCCATTGGCTTCATCAACAATATACAAAAGTGAACTGTGCCAACTTCATAAAGATTCGAAAATCTTTCAGCCGTCTTGCCGTATTAAAACCCGGAACTACTACGTATGGTTGCGCTTTTTTTTTTGTTTAAAAAGATTGCTAAACCATTAAGGGAGTGCTTAGCATAGAACGTATGCATTGCAGCTACTGTATTTCATCTTCTTTTTTTTCCGGTTCACGGCTGAACCTCACAAATAGTTTTGTTGTGCTTGATGCTCGAAGAACTTACCAATTACAGCCGATACAAATTTTTTCAAGAAATCGAACTTCAACCAATCATCATCCAACTCTGCGAAAATTTTGATTAAAATTTGCAGGCAGAAGTTTTTCAAATAATCTTTTTTTTCTAAATTTTAGTATCCGTGAAAATATGTTTGTTTTTAAGATGAGAAACTCACCCTTTGTGACAACGGCGTGTTTTGCATCCGGGAACTGAGTGCTCGAATGATTTCCCCAAATGATCACGTTCTTTACATCACCGATGCAAACTCCTGCTTTCAATGCCAGCTGCAAATAATAATATTGAAACGATGCCCTCGGGCGATGATGTAACATTACACCGACATATCGGTGCACATAGTTGACTAGAGGATTTGTTCTCAACGCACTCTGCTCTGATGTCTCTTCTAACAGTTTAAAGGCATCACCCCACGAATCTGACGTGGTGCAGATTTCAGGTGGAGTATTCGTATACAGGATGGGAGACTACGGAGAGGGGGGTGATTCCGTCCATTTCTTCCTAATTGCCGTAAAAAACGGCCCGGAAGATACGGCTTGATTCGTTTTGGCGCACCATTTTGTACAGGAGGTTAGATTGGAGTGCGCCAGTCTTGTGCGGCGCCGCATCTTCCGGGCCGTTTTTTACGGCAATTAACAAGAAATGGACGGAATCACCTCCCTCTCCGTAGTCTCCCATCCCGTATACGAATACTCCACCTGATATCTGCACCACCTCAGATTCGTGGGGTGATGCCTTTAAGGATGCACAAAGATTGATTTAGTGTTACGCTGCTTACAGTATATGTATGGTGCGGTTAACATACTTTTGTACATGTTGTACGAAACAAAATCCCTATCCTTAAAATATTCGTTTCGCTGTACGTGAAAATTCGCTTAAAAAAGAACAAATACATTTTTCCTGTCCTATTTAGGGTTTCCCTCCCAGTGGAGGCTATAGCTGACTCCCGTCTTGTTATTGATAAAGGGATTCCTCGGGTTAGATCTTAGCGCATACGGTGGCCACAAATTTATTGAGGAAGCTTTACTTAGTCACTCCGCGAGTGTTTTAACTCCAGCAAGAGTAGTAAAGGTTAGGATACACAGGATCGACGTAGGTTCTTATGTGAATAACTCTTCTAACAGGAGGAACGCAGGTTTAGCGTTTATTAGCATTTAGCGCAAGTGGGCAGCTGATATGTATAAGTATGTACGTAAGAGCTGCTACGCAATGCGGGTCACATTTACTGCAGTCAAAGATAAAAGGTGAGCAGGAATAATAAGACTAGAGGGGAATATTGGAGTAGCCACAGTTTATGTTAAAATCTTAGTTTCGGTTAATTTGCATTAATACCAAGGTTTTCTTGGGAAAATTTGAAAAATTCCCTCGTAGTGCAACTTCAGTGAACGCTACGGTCATTTCAAAGAAGTAAACTAAATCAGTAACGAAGGCAACATGAAACGGTTAATTTCTCAAAAATGGACTGAGATAACCAACATTCTTACGACTATGAAAAGCTTCGATACCAGAAACTTTTTCCGCCATTTTTCTACTACGAAAAACTGAGGATGATTATTTTTAGCTATTAAATTTACTAAAATTTGTGGAAATGTCCTCAGTATGACAAAAACATGTCAGTCATATATTAACTGTTTTTAAACAACATTAATGTTGTATGCAAGTATGTACTGGACTTAAACACTTTCTTAAGATGCAGAAAATTGTTTAAGGCGATCCAATTCATACAGTTAAGAGTGCATTGCAGAAAAACATAGGGATTCTGCCCCTTGCTAGCTCCAAAACCACAGTGAACTCAGCCTGACTACGCAAACAATTTGTCCGCTCAATGCAGAGGTCTTTGCGTTCACTGAATTACATGGATTATTTGGAAACTATTGAACATGGCGCCGAACATGGCATGGATTCTCCAGGAACATTCTAACAGTGCAAATGGACATGCACTTCTGAAATTTTGCTGAAAATTCAGTCTTTTTTGAGGTTCTGCGGCAGACGACATAAATGAGTTGAAATACGACAGTCAGCATGTCGCTTGATACAGTTGAAAGACAATACGCCTACAGAAAGCAACGGTAAGAGCGCATAATGTGTCCCAAACCCAAATGTTAACAGGAATGATTAAAAAAAAAGAAGATGATAAAAGATAGGACAAAAAATCCTCCCAGGGGAAGAGGTCCACTAAGCTGTGAACACATTTTTTCCAGACCAATACTCATCTACTATGTATTTCAATAGATTACGCGAATAGCAGTTATCATTTCTATTAGCTTATAATTATTTCCTATTTATTTTTATCTATATTGCTAATCTATTCACTTTATTTTCTTGTTGTTATCTCGTAGAATTTCTTCTCTTTCATTTACCCTTGTAGGATTTGTCTTTGAAAGACTTTGTTATCACGCAAAAATATCCATGATAGTTTTCTTCCAGGTTGAAACGTTTTTAAAGTTGCATAGATAAATCTCCCGCACAGCGCTGCCAAATATTCTCGTCCTACCAAAAAAAAAATCTACAAACCTGAGCAGTTGCTCGGTTGTGGTCGAGGCGAGTCATTGCGGAAAAGTTGCGAGCGGGAATCTTCGGGGCAGCATATTTGGCGCAGATGAAAGCGTTCGTGTTGGCTGGGTTCCCAACGACAATAACCTAAAGAAAATGTGAATATATTGATATTATACAGTAGTTAGAAGAGAGAGAGATAAGTTCGAAGTAACCTTGGTGGTGGCCTTAGCATAATCGGCTAATGCTTTGCCTTGTGATTTGAAGATCTTCACGTTAGCAGCGAGGAGATCCTTACGTTCCATACCCTCCTTTCGAGGCATTGCTAAAAAAAGTTTCATAGCAAGTAATCAAACCACAAAAATTCCGTTTTCTATGGTTACAACAGATCAATGCTCGTCTTCGTCAAAGAAAACCGCACCTCCAACGAGGAAGGCGTAGTCGATGTCGGTGAATGCTTCCTTTTCTGTCGTCACGCATTCCACACCTAGAAGTAGCTCAATGAGAATCGCATAAAAAACGGATGTTGAACGAAATGCGGTGAAATGAATAAAAGAGCAGAATGATCAAAAGATTACTGCTTTTTCTCAGCCCTTCAAAGACCACCCTGACTTTAGTCAGTACCAGAAATATTGGGCTTCAGGATACCAAATCGCAACAAATCCACCAAATTCGCATAATTTAAAGGACACTTTTTTCAAATAAATTTTTTCATGCAATTCCAAATGTTCAGCTGCTAAACGCATCTTTTGATACGAAGGTATTTGCTCCTTGATTTTTTTCAGTCTCCAAAATCTCCTCGGGAGCGAAGCAAAATAGATAGTGGTGCAACTACACTACGGTGTCATTGGCAACAGCGACTACATCTTGATAAGCACCGATTATGCGAGAGAAGGTCCCAGGCTATTCTTCACTGGATCACTACGTCATGCTCCTCTGTCTGGTCAGCTGCGAGGGCAAAAGAAGGTATAGGGTCAAGGATACACCTTGAAATTTAGACCAATTATTTTGGATTCTAGACTTGAGAAACAAATAATTTTATATTTTCAACATCCCTAACCACATCAGGTTACACATCATGGTTAGCTAAACTTTTACTAATCTAGTACAGTAATCAGCTAAAAACAAACACGTTCCCGTGGTAAGAAAAACGGTCAACTTATGTGCTTGGTGTGCAATAGCTGAGGAATTCAATCGCTCCAAGAACCTCGTGTTTTTGTTTTCTCTTTTACAGACAGAAACTGAGAAAAAAAAAGAAAAAATGCATGAAGTACTATGTATGCAAGAGTTTCTGCAAGAAAAAAGCTCACAAACGGCCTTGGTTGCTTTTTTTCAGGCCGCATTACAATAACTTTTCTCTACTCTCTCCCCATATTTGATTCTATTTTTATTCTATTGTGTTCTATTTTTCAACCATTGATCTACCCATCGTAGAACTTGAAGTTTGAAATTCCGAGTAAGTATGGGAATGAGTGTTGTAATGACTAGCCGGAAGCCATTCTAAGTTAATGGAAGATTACACAGAGTATGTGACCACCACAGAGATCTCCGTAACTCTCAGAACCCAAGGATATCTCTTATTTGCTGTAGGAATTATGCTCCATGACACCTCTCTTATGAGGACTTGAATAAGAAACGGACTTTAATCTGGACATTGTCACATTCCAAACAGCAGACGTTGATTCTTTGTCCTCTCCACCCTTTTCCAGTGTAATACTGGCGTGAGCATCAAAACTCCTACCGTGTAGAGTTGGTAAGGCACAATCTTGCAACTCAAACTGCACTCCTTCCAGAACGGTGGCCATAGGAGGAATGTCAAGCATAACGAGAACAATTGGTGTATCCTGAATGATCGAACATTGAATAAGAGAGAAAACGGGAAAATTGTAAAAGTATTGATTACCTTGCCAAAAACATCTCCCTTAGCAATTTGCAGAACGAGGGAGTAGCCGATTTGGCCGGCAGCACCTGTGACAAGTACTCGAAGAGGGGACATCACGCTTGGCCTGCAATTTAAAAAATGAACCGAAACAACGAGAGAATCACGACAGCGACTCCCGTATACGTGATAGCGGTGCGATAGTAGAAGTAAACATTTCAAACAGAATAACAATACTGGTGCGGGGAACGCGAGGAGTGCAGCTCGGTCGTACTGCGTGCCGCCGTTCGTTTGTGCTACATTTCACATCGATTTTCGACGAGAGATCGTTGGCGATCGGGAAAAAAAGCCGACCGATTCGCCGCCTTTTCTTACTCAGTTCGCGGCCTTGGAAAACCATTGGACGAATGATTCGGACCAAGGGCAGAGTCCCAGAGGAGAAGACGTTCGGCTGCCTGTTGAATGTCAGCAACCACAAACACTAACATTTTCCAAGGCATAGTGAGTCATGTCGAGTATACGGTATCCTGGTTAAACTCTCCGTTCATGTTAGACCCATGATCATGCGATATAACTGTAGTTAACTGCGATATAACTGTTCGAATTGGCGATCAATAAAACAAGATTCAGTTTCCGAAAAGTAGAACACTAATCGTGCTTTTCACAAAACAGCCGTTTCCAGGCAGGATAGCGATGTTGGTGGGAAAATTGGGATGGTATCAGAAAATTGGCATCTCTAGAACTTTTCTAAATATTAACTGCTTGTCATGCACTTATTTACAAAAAACTGACTGTAAGGAAATAAATGTGGTTCTCGATTAACACTTAAAGTGCTTACTGTCACAATGAAATTATTATTTAGTAATATTATTATTTAGTAATTAAACGCATAGGGGAGGGTGCAAGGCAACAAACATTTATTTACTAGAAAAAGTGTATCTTCTGATCACAATCAATGTCAGTCGTTCAGAATTTATTGCAGAAGTTCCCCAGTTTAAAATATTGATAGAGGACTGCAACTCCACCTAATAAAATTAGGATTTCAATTAATATATCACTGGTTCTTGAATTATTAAATTTACTGACGCATGTAATTGCTGGCATATGACATCAAACGATTCGGGACGGATGTACATACCCTTCGCTGCAACAGCGTCGCGATACGAGAAACCGTTGTCCCGTTGTGTTGAAATTGAAACGATGAGAAGTATCAAAACTGGGTAGAACTAGGAAGCTAGGAAGACTGAAGACGTTTGAAATTTGTAAATTGACATAAAATTACAAACTAAGCACAGTTTTGTAAATTTAGATGGTGTGAATAAAAATATGGAAGAAAAACCTCTCATTGTTGTTGCTACGTATATTGAAATGAACTGGAACGTTTAAACATATTCTCACAGAAAGACGAACCAAACATGGAAAAATCTACAACATATCTTAGATCTATTGCATGGATTTAACTTTTATTCCCTTAATATATAATATACAACCAGTCTGGACGTCCGGCTAGCGCTAAACTTCCAGACTTCTTGCAGTGCTCACGTCGTTTGTCTTCACCACTCATTAAAAATTTGAAGTTGAAGCAGTTTGGGAAATTCCTGGCACCGAATCGAACTGTAATAACATATAGTCGGGTCACCACGACATGAAGCACGGTGCACTGGCGTACATGCTCGAAACGGCGCGGTGGAGACAGCAGTTAGAACCGGGTTGGGACCGTCGCAAACTACAGAGATGGGCGGTGCTAGCAAAGGGGTGACCATGGTCCTAGCCGCTGCGATCCTCGAGGCATAGGTGCGATAGGTAGAAGCCGGACCCTCTTCAGGTGAAGGGGGTTTAGTTCATGGGGTGCAGCTCAAGTGAAGGGGGTAATTTCGCCAACCGTTCAAACGTGAAGGAGGTCCTCTCTCTAACCGTTCAAAAGTGAAGGGGGTCAGAGCTCCGGCTCCGACTATCGCATCTATGCCTCGAGGGAAGCCGCGTACGCAATTGCGTACATGGCTCATGTCGTTTTGACCCTACTATAGATTCAAGCAGCTGTTCTGAGAGGATCACAAAGCAAGCATTCGCTTTTTTGAGCTGTAAGATCATCTACTGCTTTCATAGTCACTTAGCCAAAAAGCGATCGCTACAGAAACAGGAAGAAAAGTATCCGTGATGGTACTTTAATGACTAGTTCCATTGCTGCAACATTTGTTTGAACAGGACGAAATCGATAATAAACAAATATGAAAATTCAGAGATGCATAGAGATAAGATGACGTAGAGATAGAATGTAACGAACATGTAGTGACTACATATTGTGACTTCAATAATCATCCAGACATTTCTGACATTCACGGATGGATTCTCGTCAGAAATCCATCCAAGGACACTAAAATAACTGCTTATCAATTCCTTATGAGACTTGATCCCGTTTGTGACACTCTGTGAGCTATAAGATCGTCCCACATGCAGTTCCTTAACATTATCCAGGCAAGGATACTGCACAGTGCGTAGATCTCGCCTTGGGTAACTATCTCTGAGGTTGTTCGCCAGCTCCGCTGGTCGGTTAGACTGGTCAGTTGTTTTCCTTCTGGTGTTCTTTAGCAGGTGCTTAGAACGATATCGAAGGTTGGCAAGAAAAGAGGAGGAGGTATACATGGCATCAAAGACCTCGAACCATCTTCGGGACCTTGATAAGGACGAAGTTGTCAAAACGTAATGCCAATAATAAACAAGAACATCACAAGAAAACATAAGTACAATATCCAATACCGACGTTTCACGAAGAGAAGACCTGAAGACTGTCCAAACGCTTGCTGGTCGCTGACGTACATATACTATAGCAGTACTGCACATTCACGCTCAGTTTTAGTTCTTTTTTTTCGACACTGCAGAAAAGTAGCTGATTTTGTACGGACAATGTTGAACTACGGTCGGCTCAAAATGTGTCCGTACAATCGGATGCGCGCGATGCAGCTTCGATGAGGTCAGAGCGGATGAAAGGAGTGTGTGCGTCAAAGTTGAAGTGCCACAAAACTGACGATCTTGCGATTTCATCAAGAATACGCAGGCGTAGACACGATTATAACTGTGATCGCGATTAAATCCCACCAGTGAGTTGAAGAAAAAGTGTGTGGAAATCTCAATGTCACCCACGTCTCCAACGATGCAACCTATTACGAGTGGTAGACCCGGAACGCATTTGCGGTTGGACAGGTTGGTAAGGTTCTGCTGTTTATTTGAGCTACATTGGTTGGATTGCGGACGTCAGTTGGAATAGTTTGCGTTCTATCGCGTGAAAAATTTCATGATAGGAGGAATAGATTGGATCTAGGCTGCTTCTCATGCTTTATTCCGCATCACCAGGTAAAATTGAACGTGGTAGCGCTCATGGTCGTAAACTAACCACATACCCTCATCTATTCTTGGAGAAATCTCAACACCGGCAGGTATGCGATATGTTGTCTTTAGGCAGTGAGCGAACGGGAATTGCGGCAGCGTCACACAATGTCAACCCGGTTGAACACATTCGACGCTGTATACCTGCACATCCAGCTAAATCCTTGACCGACGTTACAGAGGACAAAACAAGACGTAAACTGAACACTGCCGAGCGAGCCACTGAAGGTAGGACTTCATCGCTGGCGGAATACGATGAATATGGAGTGGTAGCAGTGCGGCAGTCGATGCATGGAGTAGGCCTTGCATCGATTCGAATACAGTAGACTGCTGTCCCTGCGGTAAACTAACTCTACCGCTTCGGTTGAGGCCACCGCACTTTTGCGGGCTGTTTCAACAATCACTCGACATACAAAAAACAACCCAACGCAGAACGAGTACATTTGCTGCTCTCTCTAACAACTCTCTCTAACACTTTGACTGTCATTTCTTCCACTTTGTTCAATCGATTAATCCCCAGGTTTTATGCGGAGCGTCAACTTTGCCTCCCTTTCTCTCTAGTTCGGTAACAGCAAACATTCGAATGTTTCTAGAGGCAGTATATCACGACACTGACGATGTTCGGATGTCTGGAGGGCAATATAAAGTTAGTGAAGTATGAAGTAAATTACGACATGAGTGTGGCCACGCTCAACTCCTCTTTGTCGTCCTTAACAACGGTGTGAGAACCGTTTTAATTCTTACGAGGTACGTTAGGACACGCCGTCCTTGCACACACTCAGGTCCTCTCGGTAGCGTTGACCGATTGATGTCCTATTCATAGATCTTACTTGAATAGGCAGTTGAGGAGACTTCACTGATTTTTCAACGAACACCGAGCGAGTACAAGGTAACGCGTCCTGACGTACCTCGTAGGGACAAACGTTCGGTACGGCTAGCTACCGCGCAGTCTTTAGGACGACGAAGGGGAAGTGAGCGTGGGTACGTTCATACTGCGGCTCGAATCTTACATTGCCCCACAAGAACCCAACCTCTTCGTTTTCCTGATATACTGCCTTCAGTGAACTGATGCAGGATTGGGAATGGAAATAGATATGGACCTTTTCCGATACCAACGATTCCATTCACGGATATCCAGCCGAACAGAGGCAGGATGGAAGACGGAATTATTCTGTAAGTATAGTTGGGTCAAAACGACATGAAGCACGGACCGTTGCGCAAGCGGCCGCCCTCGCAAGCGGTGCGGTGGAGACAGCGGTCGAGGTGGGACCATGGCGAACTGCGGAGCTGTGTGGCGCTAGCGTGGATCCTTACACGATCCCAACCGCTACGCTCCACCGCTCCGCTTTGAGCGCAGCCGCTTGCGCAAATGTCCGTGTTTCATGTCGTTTTGAACCGACTATATATTCTTACAATAAACTGACAGATTCCACACAAAAGATAGAAAGAAGTAAAAGAGGTAAATTCATCAAGTGACTTTGTTTTTCGGATCGTCGTAGTGCCGGTTCTACTGTTCTCATTGGACGGATGCATCTGCATTATTTTCCCAGATAAAGTTCAACCACCGTAATCCTTCATCAGTCACAAGATCCACATTTAGTGTTCAAATAAATCAAACATACGAAACGTTCTCGCTTTCTCGAAATAAGACCTGTTACCTTCAAACGAAACAACTATCAGCGCTTTCAAGTGAAAAGAGCTTCCCTTTACAGGATAGTGCGCATGTACTTTTCCAGGAACCCTATCGATACCTGAAAGCTTCCTGAGCATTGAACGCTTAATTTCGCACATAGCAGTGATTAAGAACAGTAACTCTTCCAACTTGAACCTGGGAGAATCAGAGCACATTGAACAAGGAGGTGTGCTAGTATCCTTGTAATGTGACAGAAGAAGCAAAGAGTAGTAAGAACAGTAGTAGTTATATCTTACTAGAAACAGTAGTCAGGCTAGGAGACCTAGCTGGCTAGTTAGCTCCCTGAAAATTGTATTAACGCCAATAAGTGCACCCTTTCCTGCGTCGGAAGTGTAGCGCTTCCGGTGACGGCGTATTCGTACATCCCTCATAAGAGATTGACCATGGTCCCAAAACCTCTCATATGAAGCAATCTAAGGCTGTTCTCAATGGATACGAGGAGATGGATTCTGGACTACTGCAATCGCCAATAAAACAACTGTGCTTGGCGAAAAAAAAATGGAGCAGACAGAGCAGCAGTTAGCCTGCGTCAGCAATGAGGAAAGCAGAATCACAGCACGTTTTCAAGCGAGGCTGCAAGGAACGAAAACCGTCAGGAAAATGAGTGGACGAGATAACAGCAGCAGAGTGCAACAGTAAAAAAAAACCCATCCTGGAAAGAATTTAGTCGGTTTTTTTTTATGCGTGCAACGTAGGAACGTCTTCCCGGCAATCTGTTACACATCACGTTTGCTCACCACACGAGAAGATTAAATGTGGGAAAAAAAGGTCTAAAAAAATCTGAAGGAAATGGCAAATTTATGGCAAATTTTTTGAAGGTGAATTGAGGTTAACTATATAAAGTCGAAAAAAGCACGAATGGCTTGTCGCAACATCTCTTCAACATTGTTATACAACCTAACTTTATATATATATTTATATATATATATATATATATATATATATATATATATATATATATATATATATATATATATATATATATATATGTAATATATTCAGCTCTGCTTTACGAGAGGGCTTCGTAATACTAAAAGTGTAGAACGAGTAACTATATATTTCCTGCCCAAATCACACATGGAAATTCTATTTCTCTCAGAAGAAGAAAAATCCGAGAAAAGCACTGATCTATGTTTTGTCCTCGCCAAATAAGGACATCTTCTTGGTGCATATTCTCCGGTCTTCCCCTCATGCTTGCTCGTCATACACCTGGGAAAATAAGGCGAAGAGTGAGGAAAAGGGAAAAGAAACATCCAATTATTTCACGAAAGACTCAGGTTTTGGGGCGTTCCTACCACTCAAATTTTGCTTATGATAGTTTTTTCTTAAGAAGTTAAAAATCCAATATGTAGGTATGCGACAAAACATTAACTTGTGAATGACTGCTGCTCTCCTAAACATGGACAACAATTTACGAGTCCATCACCCTCAACCAAACTGTATGCGTAAAGGAGAGGGCACAAGAGCTACTGGCAATCCACTCGGAAATCAAGCAACTGTAGGAATTTCAGTGAGGAAAACGGTGCAAACCAGCCGAGATCGACGGAGCACTAGAATCCCGTCGACGTCTGCGACGCTGACGCTATGCCGCCGCTCCGCTTTGGCGAAAAAGAAGCGGCCTGCGAGAAATATTGCGAAGGATAATGTCCAGCAACAAAAGATAAATGTCCGGACGTAATCGCATGCCGACGAGAATCACTATGAAGGGAGTTCAGCGGGTGGAGGTCCTTCGGCTTATCAATAGGGAGTGGGCGTGGCGCTGCGGCGCACTCCGTCGGCTCAGCGCTCTCTGCGCCGCACAAACAACTGCCACGCACAGAGTTGGGCGCTGCAAAACATCGATTTTGTAAAAATTGGAATGTCACGTTCATCATTCGAAAGTGAGCAGCGAAAAACGTACATTGCAGGGTACTGTTGCGAGAACGTGGACAAGAAATCCTGGAAGAACAACCTAGGAAAAATCGCCAATTAGCAGGCTGCTTCTAGCTAGGATGCAAGAGAGTTCGCAAGTGGAAGGCCAGAGATCAAACGCTGAAGAGGTGAGGGGCCCATTTACATGTGAACTATGACGTATGGAAAGAGAAAGTCGATTAATTACCATGATTCGAGGAAGAAAGTAGCAAAAAATGCATCGCCAGCCGCATGAGCGAGGACTGTCGGCGACTTGGGGAGGTCGAAGAGAAATCGAAACGCTGGGTGATTCCAGCGATCTGGGTGGGTCAAAAGAAATAGACCAGATTAAGTGGGGATAAATCGCATTTTAGGCTGTCTGGATCCATCCTCGAGAAGTTAAGAGAGTATCTGCCATCATTAACGTCACTGTTGATCTTTACGAACAAAGAACAATGTACATAATGATGTTTATCTACACATGGACGTCCCCAAAATAACTCGATGTCGAATCGATCAACGCGCTTCGTGCAGACATGTATGATCGAAGAGAGATCGAAAACAACTGCATATTCTTCATTTGAAAAAAATGTAAGAAAATAAGATACCTCTAAAGTGATCAGATCTTGAGAAATTTGAAAACTTCGACAGTACCTTTTGCAACATGGAGGAGAAGGTACAGGAATCGATAACTGTTCGTTCTCCCACTGTTTTTCACGCAAGTGATGTCCTGTAAAAGTTCTGTTCTCGGCTGCACCTAGAAAATTTTCCACAGAAAATCGTAAAGACAAATTTTAGCCGTTCTTCAACCTAGGATATAGGAGTACAGGAGCCTTTCTTACATGAAGTGCAACCAATCCTTTTCTGACGTATTTTTTCGTTCTTTAAAATTCACTGAAAAAGAAAGGTTATATTTTGTTTTACTATACAAACCTATGTAGTACTTTCGTTCCTTTCTACTAAAACTTCCCTATTTATCAGTACGAAACTTGACCATTCAATATAAACAAATGAAAACTATTCGACTCCTTACCCGTGAACTTTTCAAAAATTTGAGCGTTCTTGTTGAATTATTCAAAATTTGAATGTTCAAGCGTGACTCTACTTTCAACTGTTATTTCTCCTTTCTTTGAAATATTTTCATCTTTTGGTGTGACCTACTGGAAGCAATCCTTAATTCAGGTTGTTGACAAGCGGGAAATGCATCTAATATCTCCACTTTTTCTTTTCTGTGCTATATTCTTCTCTACTTTTTTCTTCATGGCTTTCACTTGGAATGGTTGCAACACAACAGCAAATCACACAATCACCGGTGCGTCTTTTTAAAACGGAAACTCGTCCGAATCCCCGTTTTCTACCATCCGCGAGAACACCATCGAAACTTTAAACCTTAAACCAATGAGACACTTATCTCATGCAAACAATAAAGAAGATTAGCAACTAGTCGGTCCAGCGGAGATAATTCGATCAAACATTTGTCTCCAGAACTGTCTCTGGGAAAAGAGGCGGTAATTTTCCTCATTATGATTTTGATACCTAATTTCTCACGCAAAAACAGAGGTTTCACACATTCTCTTCTTCTTTTTCAGGGGTGATCATGCGATGATTATAGTTGAGGGAAGTTAACTTGATCAACACTTCTTTTTAACGCATTATAATCAACCTCAAAGTATACAGTGCCGAGGCATGCTGGCTTTGAAAAAAATCGAGACTTGAACGTTTGTAGAAGTACCAGAGCGTGGAGAGACTCCTCACTCCGCAGAGCACCTGTGAAATCCGGAGAACACCTGTGAAAAATGAAAGAACAGGAAGACCGAGAAATTCTTCGGTGATTTTCTCTTTGCGATTTAGCTGTGTGGCTTACGAACCAGCCTAGGGAAAAAAATTGGAAAAAACCTAGAACTAGATAGTATTTTCCTGATTGGGTTGATCCAGTTATGCTCGTAGAGGAGTCAACTTTGCAAATCGGTTGAAACTATAAAATGTGGAATTTTCACATAACGCCATCAAGTTGTATAAGCTAGGCTCTGTCTGTGAACGCACTACTCTAACGGGTTGATTCCAATTCCCGCAGATTTGGCAGATTTGTGTTGACGTAACAGCGATTGTCATGAAATTTATTTTCTATGAAGGGCAGGAAAAAAACGAACTCGTTTGTTCCCCTCATACTCGCAGCTGAATCAAAGTAGTTGTTGAGAAGGACTAGAAATTGATTTGTTCAGCCCTGACCTGACAAACTATGTACTTCGGCTTTTCGTTGTTTGAGGAACTGATGCACAAACCAATTAAATTCTGTGCATGACTTGCTTTTATAAGGGGAAATGAACATCATTGCTACGGCTCAAAAATATTAATAAACTACCTGCGACCATAATTAGCACTAATATCGGAGCAATACAGTTGCTATCGTAGCATACGTAAATATATGCATGCACGCATCAGTATTAAATCCTAAGATTCAAAAATGAGAGGTTGATTTAAAGTTTGGCGTTCGTCGAATCCTTTTCTTGGATAATTTTGGACCTTGCCAAAGTTACAGAGCACAAACGATGCGCAAACGTGATTCAAACGTTCCTTCGTGTGTCTCGAAACCTCAGCATGGTTCAGTTTATGTGTTGTCCTATTTTGCAAGCGAAGCTCTTAGATGGAACCTTTATTATCCTGGAATTTCGGCTTTTTGCCGTCTCTAGAGGCATTGTGTGTGCAGATCAAATAATTTATATCGTCGTCGGTGATACTGCGCAGCAATGCTCATTCGTTGGTGCACTCAGCAGCGACACGTGTGCAGTGGCCTCACATCCAAAAGAACATTATGTGAGACCAATACATTCTGTGTGTAGATCAAATCATCTATATCGTCGCTGGTGATCCACACGAAGCAATACTCATTTTCTGGTACACTGAGTGACAAGTGCGTGCTACCAACCGCACCAAATCCGGTCGAACAACACGTAAGGCTATTTTCAATGTAGATGGGTTCTGTTTTCACCCCCTAGAACGATTGTCGAAACAGTGATCCAGGGTAGCATAGAACCTGAGGAAATAAACGTAAAATGGTTAAAGTAAACCTCTATTTACGCCTCCGAATACCGCGAAAAAGCCGAAACGTCAGGCAAATAAAAGTTCCATCTTAAAAAATCTTCTAAAACACTTCTAGAAAACATAAACATAAACGCAAAAGAATAATCATAGCTGGACACGCTCAACCAGGTAATCACAGGATGGCTACGATCGGGGCAAGACAGAAGAAAGAACTAGTTTGCGTTGAACAGAGAAAGGAGCTTGCGTTGGAGCCAGAAAGTCGCGTTTATCAGGTTGAAATAATTTGATGACAAAAATGCCCATAATTCTATGCGTGTCATCGAATAGCCAATTATTTAATTAGAAGTCAGTAAAAACTTGGAATAGAAGTGCAGTTCAAGACAGATTTCCTCTCAGTGTCAGTCTGCAAAAAAAAAAAAAAAAAAAAAAAAACAGAACGTTCACAGTGACCTTTCATGCATTCTTTCATTTATATATTAAATTTTCAGCTATACAATACAAAAAAAAACTAAAAACAATGGGTTCTTTACGCAAAAATAGACGGTTTTTATAAGCGGAATTGAGCATACACATACATTTTTTATACCAATAATGTCTACTGAGGATATTGTAGCGAATGCTATTTAAAATGAAATTTCTGGACAATGGTTTTCTAACCCATAGTAGTGGTTCACCATTCTCTTTTGCCAATAGCAGTTTTCAGACAGCTAATGTTTGGTTTGACCTGAGGAATGTTGCTCCAATGAATTAACAAAATCAAAAATGTCGGCGGCAAGTGGCTGAGGCATTTCAAACGCCGCGAAATGTCCCATATCTTCGATGGCGGTGTAATGGGTGAGATTGCACAATGCGGAAGAAATCTGAAAAAGAACAAACATTACACAAAAACATCTACGGCTGACATTTCTGGATAGTTCAACTACACTTCAAAAAAAAGCAAAGATGGTCTCCTGTAAAAATTTTTTTATCGTGCATATGAGGAAATTTTCCTGGATGAAGCGCATGAAAAAAGGAAAGTGGAAGGTGTGGTTTTTCAGAAATCGGTTTAAAAAAGTCCCTAAAAGACATACAAAAATGAAAGATAAGGTGTATGACGTTAATCAATCCATGTGGAAGAAACCTGGAGAGTAGGGACGGAGGGGGGTAGGGGGAGGAAGGTTAAGGCATCAAGTTAGTTTCGTTCTCCAAAATACTGAGTAGTTCTGCTACTGAGTAGTTATGCCGACTCTAGAAAGATGTGAGACATTTTAGTTGACCAGAAGCAGTGTCGAACCATTGACAGCACAACCGCAACGAAACCTCTCATCATGGCGCACAATCCACATCCATAACAATATTTTGCCAGACAATCACACTTTTACAAAGACGAAAATTACCTCTGGTGGTGTTTTGTCAAAGACCTCGTTCATTCCGGATGCGTGAGCAGTGGGAACTCGCAAATACTGCCTAAAAACAACATTCAACAATATCACTCTAGTGACACTTCAGCTATGTCGAGCACTATTTGCATCATGGTGCTCTAAATTTCACACAGAAACTCACTTTTGTAAGGCTGTGTTTCGCGAATCCAAAAAGTATTCACGATAGAATCTTTGGGATGAGACGATGTTTCCGTTCACCCAATAAATCATCACAATGGTTAGCAGTTCATCGCGAGAGAATTTTCTAAAATGGTTTCTTCGAACAAAGTCAAATTTCATGTATTTTCAAAACAAAATTCCAAAATACACTTTAGAGAAGAGATTGCAATCCTGGAACTGGTTCTCTAACACCAAACCACAGATACTTCAAAGGGAAAAAATTTACTATTTCTACATAAAGTGCTATTTCTACAAAGGTGCTACAAAAAGTGTGGATTCCTTATGTACGCTAAGATGTTCAGACATTTACGGTTCGGAATAGCATAATGAGCACCGGAAATGAAAGTGTTCAACAGATTTCAGTCCGCCGAGCAAAATTATATCTTAGCAAGTGGAACTGACTTCTTTACCTTTACTTTTCATAATTTACAATTTAATTTCTACAGTATCCTTCTTCAAGCCAGGTAGAAGAATAGTGGCATAATGTATATCCCATTTATTACTTGTGTTTCGGAATGGTAGTGGTTGAAAGTATCAACAAATGCTGCCATAAATATTTTCGGTGTCTATCTAATAGTAATAGATGTCAGTAATGCTCCAAAGAAGTTACCCCTGTTTCACATCAAGTAGTTTTTATTTGGATAAAAGATGAAACTATTCTCTGGTACGCTGAAAGACGAAACTTGAAGCATTAAAAGAACAAATTTTGATAAAGTGGCCAACATTGCGTATCCACTGGTGATTGAAGGAACTTGTATAGAATCAAGGCTCTAAGAAAAAAAGCAAAACCAAATAACTGGTCACCGAACACAAGACTTACATTTATTTGAGTAAAAAAAATAACTAACTTAGTCAGCCCTCCATCTGGAAGTTCCGTATATTTCAGATTTGTCCATGTTGAAAATTTCTCCAAAATATATGCAGCCAATCCTAGCGGAGAATCGTTAAGAGCGGTACCTGCAAATTTCACAAAATATCCATTACTTAGTAATACTGCATTATATAGTCAACTATCATGGTTATTTATACTTTGTCCTCAATCTTACCTACAGTATCCGGCTTTGTTGCCTGTAAATGCATATAACCGCTTTCAACAATCATTCCCCACATCTTGTTCAACATATTGTGATCGTGGTGCGAAGACGATGAGAAGATGAACTAAATTGTACGAATTGTGACAAAACCGAAATTAATGGCCTAGTTCCAATTTCTTTCCGAATTTGTTGAATAGATGTTATTCACCTTAGGAAATAGAGTTCCCAGTACGTCAAGTACGAGCGCTTTCATGGAAGCGCCCGGCAAGGCAGCCATCATGTTCAAATGAATGCCGAAAACTCTGGAAAACATGGATTAGTCGTCCACAATTAGTACAACTATTTTTTTGTTAAAACATACTGATCGGGGTAGAGTTTAGCCAAGTTTGAGGTAACAAGAGAACCCCAGTCACCACCCTGGAGGTAAAATCTCTTGAATCCGAGTCGTTCCATTAATTTTCTAAACACTCGTGCGCATGCTACCTGGCTGAAACCTGTAAAGCGAAGATTCCAAGAATATTCGAGAGATAAACATAACGCAATGACGTACCAGTCTTCTTTGGTTGCTCTGACCATCCATATCCAGGGATTGACGGTGCGATGACCTCGAAAGCAACCTATGATGGAACAATTAGGGCGTTGCTCCTAATTTCAAATAGTTTGCTACCGATAGAACTTTTGAGCTCTCTTCACTCTCCACAGTTTTCAAAGTTTATATTTCGAACATTTCTCGTAATTATCTATAGTTTTCTTATATCTTCTCTATAAAATGCAGATGATGCAGAACCAGATATCGATACATGACTAGAAAAAAGGAAGAAGGAAAGGAAGAGAAAAGAAACATAAAGAACAAATGTATACGATGAGACTCAATGATTTCGATCACCCAAGGATTACAGGCTGGAAATGAATGACCTCAAGGATGATCCAAATGAATCCGGTATAATAAAGTAGCACCTGTAGAGCTACGAAACATTCCTCTCAAAACACTTTTCGATCACTCCCGATTATTTTTATACTCTTCGTTGCCCTTAATTATTGTAAATAAAAGAATATAAATATATCACATTGCACAAATTACACATTATTTGCTGCCCCCAAAGAACTCACATCAGACTTTATTCCATGTTTTTTCGGATCAGTCAGCATGGGGATCATCTTATAGAATTCGTAAACGTTACCAGGCCAGCCATGAACAATAAGAAGTGGCAACACTTTCTTGTAACCCTTGGCGGCTGGTTCATGAATAAAATGAACCTGTGAAAAAGAGAAAATTAGAACGGAGCAGAAATCAGGAAGCAAGAAATGTTACCTTTAGACCTTCTATCTCTGTTTTGAATTGTTTAAATTGATTTATGATGGCTTCTTGTTTTTTCCAGTTATAATTGTACAACCAATACTTTCTGAATACTTCCAGTTCACGGGAATTAAATCCGTACCAGAAATTGTCAGAATCTTCGAGGTAGGAATGCGAAACTCGGGAGTTGACCAATCTGTGTTTGAGATCCTGAAAACGAAGGAGGCTGAATAGAAAATTTACAGCGACGGAACAGCAAATTTTCGAGGAAAGGGAAAGACGCGATTCAATTCGCTAAAACAAAAAAAAAGACAGAAATGCTCTGAAAAGAGCTAACTTGATGATCGATTTTTTATACTCGCACATTTAAAAAAAAAATTTAAAATTTAAAACGACTTCGTAAGCGCCTTCTAAATTTCTGGACTTGTTGACTTGTAATTAATTTTTTTCAAAGATTTAGAGATTCTATTGGGCTTGAAGAAAACAACACCGATCTACAGTCAGTAGATACAAAATAAGGATTTTTTCGTTGTCGAGACTGAGTGACAAATAAACAGGCTCAATATTCCTCTTTTTGATATCCAGCCAGACATCGATGAGAACAGGTGATGATGTAGCTTTTTACAGAAGATCACAGTGATATTGCACCTCAATTATAAACCCGAGGTTCAATATCACTGTAATCTTCTGTAGGTTTTGAATTTACTCTTACCCTCACTCTCTAGATCACTAAAGGGCTTCTTTCTAGGAAAAAACATAAAGTGCTCTTCTAGAAATTGAGACTAAGGGTGCCCGCAGAGTTCGCAGCCGCGCGGGCGGCCCCACCCACACGGGTCTGCGCTTGATGGTTATTGAACGCACTGTTGTGAACGCTGAATAAGCATCAAGCACAGACCCGTGCGGGTCGGGCCGCCCACGCGGGTGTGAACTCTGCGGGCGGCCTAACATTGGCGGAATGGGTGTCACTGAACAGTTAACCCTCCGAAGAAACAGTATTTTTCAGAATTGAAAGCCTCCAAAAAAGACCGGAGACGATTAGTTGGATAAGAAAATCCGGGAGCGCTTATTTTAAATCCAAGAGAGAAGTTTCGTTGATTTTAGTTTTCAAAAATAGAGGAAATATAAAACATCCCAGCACTTACGAGATGATTTGTGAAAAAAGTTAAATATGTGATAAAAGAGCGAGCGAAGAAAGGGCACGAATTAGCATATTGTCCTCAACTTTATTGTTTTTAAGATTCACTGAAAAATATACTACTGAACATTCGCATTCCTACCTTTCGAATAGAAAAACGTGTCATGTTCTTGGCCTCCAAATTCAAACATTGTCAGGAAGATGGGAGCAAGATAAGAAAAAATTGGATTTATTAGGCAATGCAAGGAAAATGAGCCGTTTATAAAATAGTTATGATCAGCAATAGCATGCAGAATACATACCGTTCCCTCAATGCATATAATTATAACTGTAATTATTAGGCTGTACAGAAAGTCTTGTCAGCATTTGCCATTTTTTCTGTTTAATTTTTTTACTCAGCTTACAATGGAAATCAATCAATAATATGACTACCATTATTAATTACCACAGTATCCCACCTAATGGGCAGGTCAGCGATCTCCTTCTCCTAGGGAGACTAGGAGTCGAAGAAGTCGCTGACCGTTTGACTTTGCTAGGAAAACGTTGAGAGGCGGGAATAAATGGTAGGCTGAGGGGCAAGGTCGCGAGAATAGGGGGATGCGGCACCGTGTCCTAGCTTAACTCGTCCAGTTTTTCATAGGTCTCATTAGCTACATGAGGGCAGCGTTATCGTGCAGGAGGTGCACCGAAGCTCGTCCTGGCCGTTTTTCTCCAACGGCCGATGGGCGCTTCTGGAGCTAACTAGCGTATGTGGAACCGGTGACAGTGTGGCCTTGTGAGAGCAGCTCATAAAACAGCATTCTCCTCGAATTCCAGAAGCAACAAAGGAGAAACTCAGGGAGGTCCGATTTGGTTTGCGTCGGCGGGTCTTCTCCTCGAAGGAGCCACACGACACGGTGCGCTGTAGAGTCGTAGAGGTCCCAACTCTCATCTCTAGTAATGAGATCTCCGAGAAACTCCTTTCGATGCAGGCGTAGAAGAAGAGATTGACAGATGGATACCCAGGTAAACCGGGTGCCATCCGTCAAGGTGTGAGGGATCCATCGAGATAGCACTCTCCTGTAGCCAAGGGCCTGGGGCGACTGACGACTGTTGAATGCCTACACCCAAGTCTCGTCGCAAGACTGCAAGTCTTGATCTCCGGATCCTCTTTGACAGCGTCGAGAATGGCAGTCTTTAACAGTGAAGGGCGTCTCGACCGGAGCTTGTCTTCGAAGTCGGTGTCTCCGCTTGCGAAGCGGACGAACCAGCGCTTGACAGTCCTGATGGTAGCGGTGCCCTCGCCCAATCCGCTGTTGATGCTGCTGCCGTTGCCCCAATGCCGTCACGCCATTCATAGAAGATGATAGTTCGAAGTTGCTCTTGCGTAACTGACATCCTGATTAAAGTTAAAGGCATCACCCCACGAATCTGAGGTGGTGCAGATTTCAGGTGGAATATTCGTATACGGGATGGGAGACTACGGAGAGGGGGGTGATTCCGTCCATTTCTTAGCAAATGCCGTAAAAAAACGGCTCGGAAGATACGGCTTCAGGCGTTTTGGCGCACTATTTTCTACAGGGGGTTCGACTGGAGCGCGCCAGCCTTGTGCGGCGCCGCACAAAGCTGGCGCAGCCCACCTCAGATTCGTGGGATGATGCCTTTAAGGAAGGCCCCCTGGCTATATATATATATATATATATATATATATATATATATATATATATATATATATATATATATATATATATATATATATATATATATATATATATATATATATATATATATATATATTGTGGAGAAGCTTCAAGAATGTTCTATAGCTACCACATGGTGTAACATGGGTCCCGCCCAAAAATTGAAAGTTTTAGAAACTTCGAAAACAGGGTAACAAGACTTTTTGTCCATCCTAATACATGTATAGTCGGGTCAAAACGACATGAAACACGGACATTTGCGCAAGCGGCTGCGCTCAAAGCGGAGCGAAGGAGTGTAGCAGTTGGGATCGCGTAAGGATCCACGCTACCGCCACACACCTCTGCTGTTCGCCATGGTAACACCTCGATTCCAACCGCTGTCTCCACCGCACCGCTTCCGAGCACGGCCGCTTGCGCAACGGTCCGTGTTTCATGTCGTTTTGACCCAACTATATGTAATTTGAAGAGTAGTCCAATCTTACAGTACAAATAGCACAACTAAGAAGAAAGTTAAAATAACACTAAGCGATTGTAATGCCCGATCACGACATAACAAACAATTTCGATCTCAGCGAATTTTAAGTGATAAGAAAATTCTGGAGGTTTCTGTGTAGAGTTCAGAGATCGGAAATGACCTTTAGAGATTGAAACTTTTCCTCTCCATATTGGGATACTTTGATGGAAATGTAGAGTATCCGTCCAAAAACTGCGAAACACTAAGGTCCCAATCAGTATAACGCTGCAAAAAAATCTAATCAAGCATCTACACCTCCGCAAATGTAAGCGGACCTCCATATTACCTACAAATCTTAACTTTTGCCAGTGTTAGTTGCTCCCTTGAATTATTCAGCGCATATGCAACCTTCTAAAGAGATAACTTAAACACTGCTAACCTCAAGAACATCATCAGGAACTTCTACTTTGAATGGATGTACGGTAAGGTCATCTGAACGCGGTGGCCCCGCTCCAAACCACCCGTTTTCCTCAACCTCCACCTAAACCAATAAGGTGGTCGCAAATTTGTTTTGAAAAAGAAATAGTTCAAATACACATAAAACGAATACCTCAACTGGTGGAGCCACATATGTGTTGTAGGCAATGTACGCCCCGAAACCGAGAGCAATAGCTAAGAATAAATGCAAGGTTAAACCCATTCCTGAAGAGATTATTCGGGTTTCAGGAGAAATGCAGAAGAACGGCACCAATATGAGATCCGCAAAGATCGTAGAACAACAACAGAATGCAAGTAATGCAGAAAATTATTGATAAGACCTAAGAACTTCGTTTATGAACTTGGTTCTCCTGAACATCCTGCAAGACGGAGCAAAGACTAAAAATTCATAAAATAATTTAAGATTTTTAAGTGATAAAAAGTGACGAGTCTTTTTACGATGACATATCTTCAATCAAAAATCTAGGGAATAAATGAAGGAAAGAAAAATTTACGAGAGATGAGACGGCTACTCCCATGAACTTAGAACGTAGCAACCAATGGAAATTGATCATATGACGAAATAATTTCTATTTGCTTAGGAAAACAGCGTGAAATTCAAAAGTTCTACCACAATATGCCATTACTAAATACTTTGTCAACGGATTCTTCGATAACAGAAGCCGTTTCATTACGTCGTCTTGACCCTCGATAAAGATAGAGTTGTCTTTCAAAAAAAAAAAATTGAAGTAGTGAATAGGATAGACTCCACGCCAACAAGTTCCGAGAAAATTGTTAATATATGTGAAGGACGGGAAGAATAACAAGTATTTGCGAAAAATCGTTTATTGGTGGCTCTTGGTTGGTTGGAACTGTTGCGCGTGACAAACAAGTTTTCTTGGAGGTCGAACTTTATCAAAACATCCGAGAAAAATAGTGTTAAGAAAATTCGAAAGTCTGCAGTTTAGCTTGAAAAGACGAAAAGAAGTACGTATGTTGGTCCTGTCAAGAAGGAAACCAAGGTAAACACTGACTTTCTTGCACGTCGAGAAAGAAGTGAAGCGTGCAGAGATCACTTATGAGAAATCAGTCAAAAAACGAGGCACACATCTGAGAAGAGGAAAATATTTTGAGAAATGCACGAAGGACAGAAAAAAATCTAGTTTACACCAAAGAGCTGTAAAATCTCTCGGACATACTTTAACCGATTGACGACAGCGAGCTTTTTTTGCGTATCTGGCGCCAATCGACTTCTACGAGCTATAGTTGAACAAGAAAAAAACAATAATGAATTATAATAAGCCGAGTAGTTAGAAGAAGCTTTTTTAAAATAAGAAATCATGAAAAATAACTGTTTTAATGTGTGCAGTTTGGCGTAAAGCCGCATTGTCCCAAGCTGTCATCAAAAGATTAAAAAGCCAAATGTGTTTTGCACTAACAGAGAGACGTGAAATCCCAGTAAAATCAGGAAGAGGAATTCATACATATTCAGAAGCGCCACAAGAGAAAGTGTGTGTTACATGTTACAAGTACTTTCAAGAAGCAATTTATTCGTGATTAAATAGTGTCAGCAATTCTAAGCGATTCAGAAAAATGAGCATATAGACGTCAGGTAATTATTTTCTTCCTAAATCTCTCCAGTAAGTCGTGAAGTCGAGAAAAGGAGTAATTGTAAGACTCAGCTTAAAAATTCGAGACAAAGAATGATGCCCATCGCTAGTGATCGCATTCTTGCAGTAAACACACACGTGCTGTTTCGGACGTGATCGATACGGCCAAAGAGTGTGTTGTTGCTTACTGCTAGAGGAAAACAACATGGACAACGCAGAAGTTAGCAGCGCTTGCAAAAACATCACCCGTTATGGGTGATTTCGGGAAAACCGCCGACTTCGAAAAAATTTCAAAACTATACGGAAACACAGGAAAAGCAGGATTCATAACAAGAAACAAATACCAAGTACAAAACACAGAAGCAAAGCTTCAATACACATAATATTTGCTGAAATTATTATTTAAAAATTCTTCTCAACTTCTGAGAGAACCTGATTCATGATCATATTCTTAAGAAGGTAACTGCTCTAAATTAATCAACAAAACAGCGCCAGTAACCTCATCGAAGTTTTAAAATCTGTCTTCTCAACCGTTCAGATGCTTCAACACCACAGCATCCATCGCTTCATCCTCTCTACATGACATATGTTCAACATCTTTTGAATTTTTATCATGGCTTGAAACGAGCAGTTCTGAAACAAATTCAGATCTAACAAGAAAAATTCATTTTCATCTAAATTCCAAATAACAACGTCTGCTTGTCACCAAATTCAGTTAAAGAGAGCGTCTCACGAAATTGGCGACTTTGAGGTCTTTATGGGCAAATAATAGTTCGAGTTATATGTAATTATAAATATATATGTAATTATAAATAAGTGAGAGTGTGGCCCCACAGAATTCCCCCTAAACAACTTGAAAAACAGCGTGGGAACAGGTGTTTGTCTCTACGAGACACTTGAGAAGGCGCCACCAAGGTCACGCGCTGCGTCCACTAGCAAGCGGTCGGAAATCAATGAGATTTCCTCAGTAGATAGTTTCTCTAATCTATAAATATTCAGATCTTGAAATAAAATCAATGAAAAGACTGCTGAAGGATCCACATCGTAGGATGGGACGTTCTACTGCAACTCGTAGGCACTAAAGCGGTTCTCACGCCGTTTTTTTCAAAGACGATTAGGACGAATTGAGTGGTGCCGTGCTCATGGTCGTAGTCTAAACCCCGGTTCTACATTTGCCCACAGAGATCCAACATAGCCTGTTTCGTGTTACGCTGCCACTAACTTATTCATTTGGTTGAACTCTTCATGAAAAATCCCTTGTAAATCCCAATTCTGATTCGAGCATTAAATCTTCAATGATCTAGAAAATTGTGTAAATAACCTAGTCGTTGGTCGTTTTTGGTTGTTCGTAACACGATGACAACTGAAGGAAACGTAATTTACTGTAGAAAATGATTGCAGTTGACGTCAACAAAATTGAGCAGTGATTGAATTTAGCAAGTGTAGTTAGTACAGAGAGAATTCAAAACATTTCCAAAAAACCTTAAGCCGAGAGATTTCTCAATTTGCTTCAGTCACTGCAGAAACGATGGTAAAGGGAGAATTGACTTTTCACTAATTAATACAGTTCTTTCCTCCCACAGAGAAGCGGAAATAGAACTGTACCTAGAATCCTGGACAGACAGTCTTTTTCTCACCATAATTCCTTATAAAGCAAAAAAGGAGGAAACCATCGGGACAACGAACAAATCACGTATGTAGATGTAGTGAATAGCGTTCTGGAAACGACGCCTTGACGCCATTTGCATACAGAAAATTATAAAAATACTGCGAATACGAGGAACAAGATCGTAGGGCAACCACAATCCATTCGATGGGCGTTGGGAAGAAATTTCGACACTCTGGTCTGATTCCGTACACTGTGCTTTGTTGACTACAAACTACATCATTGTGTACAACACGTGCCGGACAAAACCATAGCAAATGCTCAGTTTCAGTGCTATTACACTTGTATAACAACAGGTTAGAAAATATGATAAGGTAATGCAGAGAAGAAAACATTAGAAATGAAGAAAATGACATAGGAAAATACGCAGTAAAAGAAATACCTAAAGTCCCCTTAAATAGTGCGCTCTATTTGGAAGAAGAACGCCCGCGAACCGATGTTTTTCGAACGTATAACTTCCTTCTTTGTGAGAATAGTTGGTAGTTTTTGTTGGGTTTATTTCATAAGCTGTGAGACGTTGATCAGTACAACTTAGTTTGGATGTACGGTTCTAGAATATTCTAATATCTCAAGTTCTTATCCTTCAATGAAACAGCGGTTACTGCGTTTTGCATAGAGGTCGTTTATAGCGGTGGCTATCGTTAATCAGTTACTGAAATTGTTTGCTGTTCAAGTTGGAAAGTTCATAATCGGACGGTTAGTGGCTCGGTATGGTCGTCTTGTTCTCTTTCGGTTGTTTCGGATGTTGTTAATGTTAATAATCATTGTCTTTAGAGATGTTCTCATTACTTTGTCATCTGCTATCAGCTTTTGTTGGGGCTGTTTTACCTGTATTTTATTCGTACAAAACTATAAAGAAACCTAGCCAAAAGATGCTGGTAAGTCGTTCATTCTTTTTACAGTTAAAACGACAGTTGCGTAAGTGGCTGCGCTCGACGCGTCGTGGAAGGGCGTAACGTTTAAGGCCTTAGAGCACTATTCATCGTTCAGTTCGCAAAGGTCCCATCATGATCCCAACCGCTAGTACTACCATCCCGCTTCGAGCGCAACTGTATCGTGCTTCATGTCGTTTTGATCCCGCTGTATCCCACGAATGAAGAGTATTCCAGTCGTATTGGTCGAAATATTGGGCAGTTTTTGGATCTTTTCTCGCAGTAGATGCTGTGTTGGATTCCTTGTTCATACACTACTTTGTTCCATTCTATGAGTTCGGAAAGTTGATGTTTCTTATATGGGCTGTCAATCCGTACACTGCCGGAGCACAATTTGTCTTCGACAAAGTTCGTTTGAAGCTAACTGCACAGGAGTTCATCATGATTTTTTTTTTCTCTATCTGATGAGATCTTTTCCAGATACTTGCTCCTTTCATTAAACGTCATGAGAAGGAAATGGATATCTACGTTGAGTGCATGATCGACGGTGTAGTTACCCGTGGTCCCGAACTGGCAATCACGGTAGGAATTGGACTCGGCACATCTGTTTCAGTTAAATTGTTAAATGCAGCATATCACGAATCTGAGGTAGTGCGAATTTCAGGTGCAGTATTCATATACGGGATAGTAGATTATGGGGAATGGTGTGGTTCCGTCCATTTCTTCCTAATTGCCGTAAAAAACGGCCCGGAAAATGCGGCGCCCCACAGGCTGGCGCGCTCCAATCGAACTCCTTGCAGAAAATAGTGCGCCTGAACGCTCGAAGCCGTATTTTCCGGGCCGTTTTCTATCGCAATTAGGAAGAAATGAACGGAATCACCCTCCTCCCCGTAATCTACAACCCCGTATACGAATACTCCACTGGAAATCCGTACCACCCCAGATTCGTGGAGTGATGCCTTTAATTGTGAGCAGGATTCAGTAGAGCATCTCGAGCACACAAAATAAAGTTTGTGGCTCAGTTTCTGACGTTGCGTTAAAGATTTCTCCAGCACAACACGGCATCGCTCGAATTCGCGCAGAATGAAAGGTGTTTCACAAAATGGGTGATGAAACTTGATATGAAGTAATTTTTTAATTGTTACGTCTCTTTATATTAATTATGGTCTCTATAATTCAATTTGGTCCTCTTTTATAACAGGAGAACGCCCGTACTTACCCAATCAAAGCTGTGTATGCCGTCCAAGTTATCTACAGTCGGGGAGAAACGTGTTGTAACATGAAGACGTTGTTTGTGATTTGTGAAGGCTTGCACCTCTCTCTACAGCATAAGGAAAAGTTTTCGGAACTCTTTTTTGTTTTCTTGAGGTTAATCATTACCTCCCCATATAGTGGCTCATGAGTAGAATTAAATGGTCCCAGTGAAGCCTTCTTCCATTAGTTCTGCCGTTTGTTCTGCTGCTAGGATTCCTCTAAGAAATCAGCTTGTAGATATTTAATTTCTGTTCATTTGTTTGCTCTTTTCCCATATATTTAAGCACGATTTTCATCTTTCATAGTAATTACACGAAGAAAACATGTTTTCACTTCTGCAGAAGCTTATCCTGATTCCAACATCTTCTCAAAGAATTCAGCTTGCAGGAAATGAATTTTGACTTTCTTTTGTGTAACTGTGTATAGTTAACCTTCTAGACCGGATTTCGGGACTCTACTTCAATTCTGATCATAATAAACGCCAATCGTGCAGAGGTACATAAGGAATGGGACAGAACCTGAACCTCTAAAATCTAGAATCCCAGAGGCAGCTTAGCAGCAAAACAAACGAAATAGGAAAAAAGTGGTGAAAAGACGAAAATCAAAAAGAATGGAGATACGAGAAATTTTCTGATCGAAGAAGAGAGAATTCTGTGTACGCCTTCTCCGAGAATGTGCTTCGTCATGTTAAAATAGTTTCACGACGACTGTTAGATTTGCTACATATCTATAATATATTAGCCGAACATAGTGTAAATATAAATATGTGCACTACGCCTACTGCCTCTAATCAGACAATGAATTCAGATAGTTTCAAATAACAAAAGTGAGTCAAGTTTTCGAAGTTAAACGGAAACTTGCCACGTCTTTTTTTTTAACCTCACTATGAAAATCTAAATTAAAAGTACAAGTTAGTGGGTAATTTATTTCGTAACCGAATCACGTTTAGGCCGGATCAACGTTGTGGAATGCGGCAAGAAATCTCCATGCTTTGTCTCGCATGAGGGTAATCTTTCTGGAAATATGCTTTTTTCACAAGAGACTGACTTTGTACTGTTGCTATTATGTACGAAGAAATACCAATAACTTTAACAACGGGAGAGAAATGGCAGTAATTAGAAGATAGTCCACTGTCTGCTAATGATACGTATAGTCAGCATTGAACGTGATCAGCAGCGAGGTCAGCCTGATGGCTGAGGCAGTTTAGAGGGAAGAGATTGTGTCTGGCAAAGAATCAGCCCGCTTCTTCTTCGCTTGTATTGTATGGTATTGGACACGCTCAACGGCGACGTTATGTTTTTTTTTTATTGAAGGTCTCGAAGTGATTATTTTTACTGCTAGCAGTTGCACTGACGTGGGTGTTGCTTACGAAATCAGTTCTGTTTGCAAAAACAACCGCCAGCTGCAAAAAAACGTATTAGAAACCGAGTTTATTTTCATTCTGAAGGTATATGTTGCTACTTTTTGCAGACGGATACTCTTGGACGTGCTTTGCTTCAAGGTGAACAAAGAATTACTATTGCGGAAATTTTAACCGATCAAGAGGAAGAAGAAGCGGAACTAAATGCTCTCGAAGCTGCTCCAGGTTAATGTCCTCTTTTTTGTATTTTTGTTGGTAAACGAACAGAGTAATTAAGTGATCGCGGAGGTCAAGGCTGAGGAGCCCGAGTCTGACGATGAAGTTATTTTCGTTGACCCACATCAACACATGGACAGAACTATGACATCAAAATCATCTGCATCAGCATCTTCGAAGACGCCTTTGCCAACAAAACGAGTAAGAATTGTCTAATTGTTTTACTCTACGTATCTGTAAGGGCGTAATTAGTGATATGATAAGGCACCATCGTTGCTATTAATTGAGTTGCAGCTGAAGTCATTGGCGTTTGAAGTTGAATTGAGGAAAGATCTACGACTGGATGGTGCATTCTCATCTAAAATACTCACTTTCAAGAATGTAATGTGAATGTTGCAGTGGAATAACATGGGAATGAAAGTTGATGGCAAGGTCCTAGATCACATTCGTTTGATCTCGCTCCGATAACATCTATCACATTGGTGCAATAGGGAGGATCCGCACCCTCTTCAGGTGAAGGGGTTTTAGCTCTTGGGGGCTGCCCAAGTGATGAGGATCTCTTCGCCAACCGCCAAAAGTGAAGGGGTCCCTTCCTCAGCCGTCGAAAAGTAAAGGGGTCTCTTTGTCAACCGTACAAAAGTGAAGGGTGGCCCTTCGCCAACCGTCGAAATGTGAAGGGGATCGGGGCACCGGCTCCGACTATCGCATCTACGTAGTGTCGAATTTGATAAGCTATACACGAGGTTGTTAAATAAATTTATTGGCTAACGTTTCGGCTATATCGCCTTCTTCAGAGCCTGAAAAGGGCGATTCAATTTACAATTTAAACGACCAACCTCTCCACAACTAATCATCCACAATAATCCAATCATCGCATCTGTGATCTATCATCACCTAAGTAGAAGATATGCTGGTCGAATCATGTGGAAACCCCGGTGTTCAGCAGAATCTGATGTCTATGAACAACGGATGGGTGTGTGATCCCCCATTCACGCTCAACAGAACGAACATCACCGAACCATAACTGCACCAGATATATCTAGGTCGGAAAATGAATATAAGGAACGATCTCATAGCCGGGCTGGGGTGATGGGAAAGAGTGGGAAGACAGCGTTCGAAAGCATCGAGGATGTTTTGAGGAAGTTCAGGAACATATGGGTCACCTGTTTAGCGTCAGATTACTTTTGCTTCTTCTGGAACTCCAACGCTTCGCAAGCGGGCGAAAAGTGCGGAGAGGGTCATCGAAGAATGAAAGACCGAAAGAGTAATGCTAAGAGTTTTCGCTTCACGCAGGTAAAAGAAGGATTCAAAGGTATGCCTCATGTCAGCGATCGATGATGAGAGATGCAGTCACATTTGTCAAGTTTAAATAAGGACAGGATACGTAATGCGAATCAACAACAAACGCTGGATCACTGCAGTGAGCGACTGAGTTCCACACGATATCAAACTACTACAGGACGTATCACCCACCCACTGGCCACAAAGTCCTTCGAAGGAAGATTGGATGTTCCTTGTGAAAATAGAAGTCACTGGACAGTGTTCGCATGCGATAAGCGCAAATGGAAAATTACCGATCAGTTCGAAGAACAGTAGAGGTCAACGCGGTCAGGGTAGTTATTAATGTGCTTTTGTTCGCGTAGTGCAGTTCAATTCCCTTTTATCACAGTCTTCGTTAGTGATCACCTTTGAAATCTCAAGTAAATCTCAAATAGTAATCGAAAATTATGGATAGAGAATTTTTCATCATTTGGGAGTTGGTGTGAGTGAACTCCCCGACGTTGAATGTGACACGATTAGCCAACAAGCTTGAAGTAAATCATAAAAATAGACATAAAAGGCTGTTTTCTTTTATACCATAACACACAAAAAGTATGGTTGCGTCAAAATGACCTCAGGTCTGGTGCAGTGGCGTAGGCAGTGGCATTCGTAGTGATGTGGTGGAGCGTAGTTGCTAGGATCGGGGGGGGCTCCAGTTGCGTCGCTCTTCACTGCTGTCCGAGTGAAGCTTTCGATGATCCCATCTCGACCCGAACCGAGCCGCTTCGAGCGAATCCGCTTAAGTAACTGAACTGTTCAACTATTTTTTCAGAGAAGAGGACGGAGACCATCATCAAATGTTACTCGCAAAAAGAATAATAGAAATGCCAAACGCGCAAATTCCGGTGAACTTGCATTTGAAACTTTTGAAGGTAAGCCTTTTATGCATCATTGATACTATAGACGAATGATTGCTTTCAGACGACATGCCCAAGAGGCCGATGCGTCGAAGCAATCGTGTCGCCTCTGTGGCTTCGAAAAAACAACTAGTCATAGTTGGAGATGATATGACTGGAGAAGAATAGTTTCTTGTTAAGAATTTTCGTTTGATATAGGTGTTTACTTCACCTTCTAGTCACAGTTGTCGATTTTTGTACAAACTGAGGTGTTATGGGTAGTTTTGACTTCACTAACAGTACTATTCCAGTGATAGGGTTGACATGGTTTCACTTACGTATACTTGCAATTGCAGTTGTGCATTTGTAGTGACTTGCCTCATTTGTCGCCATAATTCGCATGCCTTTTTATTATTAGTTATACTTGTTTTTGATAGATTGTGCATGTAAATGTGACAATATTGGTTCTGATCTCGATTGGATCTTTTCATAAATGCAGTTTATAATTGTTCTCCGTAGACGCAAGAAATGATTCCCTAGTATGAGTTAGAAAAGGCGTCAACTAGGAAATCATTTTTCAATGTGGATGTTTTGAAATTGGATGCGTTGTACAGCGTGCTATGAAAATTTGTTGGATCTTATCTGGAAATTATCCCTAATCTGAATGCCGGGTAAAGCTGAAGCCCACGGTTATGGTCCCGCCTTCATTGGATATTGAAACTCGATTTTACAGCTATCTTCCTTCGATATCGCTGCAACTTGAAATCTTTTATTTTTCAGACGAAGTCCTTTTCTTCAACCTAGAGTGATGTGCTGACGTAAAATGAAGTGAACGCCATCATCATACTGATGTAGCTAAGAGTCCTACACCAGATCACATGAACTGAAAGCTACTATTTAAGCTGATTTCTGCACACGTGTATCTTTTTGAAAAGTCGCTCGGAACTATAGCGGGATGTTGCTGCACCAATTCGCCCGGTGATTCCAGTTTCAGGTGCCGCTGCACCAGTTCGATGTGGTGAGATCCGTCTCACCCAGTTTTGTCGCTTTCTGGCGCCGTTGTAGCCGTCTCACTGTTTTCTGGAATTTCGTTTCACAATACATACACGTGACAGACTAGATTTATATAGTTGGGTAAAATGACATAAAGTACGGACAGTTGCGTAAGTGGCTGCGCTAGGAACAGCACGGTGGAGTGTACCAGTAGGGATCCTGTAAGGGTCCTCGCTACCACCAACAATCTCTGCAGCCCCACCTCGATTCCAACCGCTGTCTCCATCGCTTTGAGCGCAGCCGCTAACCCAAGAGTCCGTGCTTGATGTCGTTTTGACCTGGCCATTGTATAGCTCGATAATTATCAGTTTCGAGAAAGGTGATGAAGAAGGTCATTCACGATTTTTACTTTCCGATCTCTTCCACACCCACATTAGCTTGCCTCCTAACCATTTGAAGGAAGGTGGAAACGCCATCCTAAATTTCCTACCTTCCGAAATTTGAATTGTCATAATATCAACACAAAAGCGAGGTTCTTCTCTCGTTCGTCGGAATGGAAGGTTTCTAAGCAATTGAAGACCAACGAGACCGTATTATTGTATAAGAAGGGGAATTTGCATTATGTCAACAACTAACCCCTAATATGCATATAGCTTGTTTACAAAAGTAATTCTGAATTGAATTGAAATGAATTGAACAGGATTGAAAGAACATTAGGTGATGGACAGCTCTACGACCAAAGAAAGTTTCGAAAAGAAAAGGTTCAGCACGATTGACTACATACATACCGCTTCAAAACTCAGAGAAATATCTGTCAACTATAGCTATTCTTGTGAACGAAATTCAAAATTGCGTGTATTTTTGGGAACGGATTGATGCAAGCTGTATTAGGGTCAAAACGACATGAAGCACGGTGCAATTGCGTACGCTTCTTCTGTCGAGGCGGTGCGGTGGAGCGCAGCGAAATCAGATGTTAAACGCTTGGTCAATGTTTGCTTGTTTTGTCAAAAGTTACTATAAATTACATAAGCTAGATGGGATTTTATCATTAATGAAAACGACCATCTTTTAAACCGGATCTGAAACTATAAGAGGGCCAAAATGAAGATGAAGCACGCACGTAATTGCGTATGGGGGTTCTCTCGAAGCGCTTAGGTGGAGCGTTGCGGCTAGGAGCGTACTGGAACCATTGCTGGCGTCACCCATCGTTGCAGTTTGCGATGGTCCCACCTCGGTTTCCCCTTCCTCCGCCGCGCCGTTTCGAACGCGTGCGCAAATGCACCGTGCTTCATGTCGTTTTGACCCGACTATACATGCCGGTATTGTTGTTTTTACATTCTTCCACATTCTTTTTTAGGAGTCCAAAACAGCTATCGTGAGAAAGGGTAACCCCGGTGGAAATCTCGCTGGTTTAGGGCATGTGACCAGACACAGACTTAGAGCCATGAAAAAGTTAAAACATTCGTACAACTCTTTTTTCGTACCAGTAACATTAATGATGATCAAAAACAAAGAAATATATACATAAAGGATAAAAGTCACTGGCGTATCAATCCCTTGGGATGCGCCAACGCGTTTTACTGGAATTAGTAATCGTTGAAGTTTTGGAACGCGTGTTGGCCTATACAATGACTTGCGGGGGCCAGCCGATGATCAAGTCAGTGTTTTTATCCTTCCAGACAAGTCTGGCACCAATTTATCGACCCCGGAGGGATGAAAGACTTGGTTTGCACCAGGGCGGTTCCAAACTCTCGACCGTGTGGCTACAACGGACCTCTAACCGACTGCGCCACACCCAACCCGAAAAAATATAGTCGGGTCAAAATGACATGAAGCACGGTGCGTTTGCGTACGCGCCCGAAACGGCACTGTGGAGACAGCACTTGGGGCTGAGTTGGGACCGTCGCAAACTGCAGCGATGGGTGGTTCCAGCAAGGGTTTCACCGTGCTCGTAGCCGCAACACTCCACCTAAACGCTTCGAGAGAAGCCGCATACGCAATTGCGTTTGTGCTTCATCTCATTTTGGCCCTATTATAGTTTCAGTTCCGGTTTAAAAGACGACCGTTTTCATTAATGATAATATCCCATCTGGCTTATGTAATTTATAGAAACCTTTGACTTTATTTGGTCGAAGTGCTTTTAGACTCATTTCTCTAACATTCAAGCAGTTTATGTCATTCTACAAAAGATGATTTCTTTTTGCTATCTAGTCATGAATTTGTTTACTTGTGGACCCGTAAGTAGTGTGATTGTGTACGTAGTAGTCACCTTAGCGGGAGCGCAAACAAATCAACCATTGTTCGCCGACGATTGCAATATAGAGGCAATCATTTTGCAAAGTGCCTTCTAATTTGGACGTCTGAGTAGAAAACTGACACTAACAAACTTTAAACGTATGAAAAGTGACATTTTCCATTAACAGACTCCAAGTTGCAACCCTTGTAAATATTCCTGTTATCCTTAAATTTCTAGGAAAAAACGTTTCTTCACTATCTTGGGATTTTCTTCCATAGCTATGCCAGATTCATAGATACCTTGACTCTTCTACTTAGGCTAATTTCTAAGTGAGTCTATCTAGAATTACGTAAAAAAGTGGAGTGGAAAAGCTACTCCGGAAAGAATGCCGAGAAAGAAAAAATATTTCTCATATGTTTTTCTTGAATTGGCGATGATGAAATTATTATCAGGAATGCATCATGAAAAACAAAACATTTACAAGATCCTTGCGAGATTTTTATTTCCTTTTTTCATTTGCGAAGTAATGATGTTTACAGCTCATGTTCGAATTTCCTTAAATTTGCTCACACTGGGTATGTAGTAGGGAAAATAACATTCTCTCCATCTTATTGCGACATGCTCGCTATTAGAGCAGCTTTTTTTATATCTTATTTATTGGCACTAGAACTTATGCGCTATTTTTTCACAACAGAACTTCTTCTGCTAAATTTCTTAAACGAATTTGTTGATTTGCTAGAGGCTCATGCGTTACGCCCGTTATTGTTTATTACGTTTTTCGATGCCTCATATTACTTTCTCCTCACTTGTTTCATCTTCTATCGGTTTTCAAGCCTACTTTTTCTCTTTTGAGGTCTTTGTATCTCATTCGGTGCTCTCCATGCACAGCAGAAATCTGACGAGCAGTTTGAGCGACCTTATTACTTCGATTACACGCATAATGTAGAAAGTGTCGATAAAATGCTCACGTTTATCCATTTTTGTCACGCTAATGACCTGCGGAAGAAGAATCAACGAAATTAAAAAGTTTGAACAATACTTTCAGATCGGATCTAGTCCAGTGTAGCATGTCCTAGCGACCAGTGCTGCTAGCGGTGGTGGTCGTTCTCCGAGGTTAAGGCTACCTAACTTTTCGAAACTGGTTCTGCGACTTAATCGTAACTGCCAGCTGACTGTGTATGATGGGTTTAATTCTCGTCTCACATCTCAACTTCCCATATTGCATTGTTATGAGGAAATCATTAAACCCATTTGTTACAACGATGTCGTAGCTCATTTGATACTTCTCTTGCACCTCGAGCCAATGGACAGTGAATATTCTCGTCAACAATTGCGTGAAGTTTGAATTTTATGCGAAATATTAAATTCAGAAATACTCCCTACCTTGGAAAGCCATCCGAGTCGTAGTTACCGCATTGAAAACACTCGTTTGTAGTTCATTTTATTTACTGTAAACCCTATGGAGTAGTCTTTCTAACTTTTGATTCCCCACTGAACTGCAATATATCATCATGTGGCGTCTATCACTTTCCTGAATTTTGCTCCTCTTTTTTCAGTGCCGTCTCGTTCATCATTATCAAGATACGGGTGGTCAGATATGTGAAGTGGTTTCGAATTATGCATACCTTCGACTTTCATGTGTTTCATTTTACCTGACATAAGCTTGGAAATGGAAGGACAGAATTGAGGGATGGAAAGACAAAAAAAGGCTTTCGAACCAACCAATAGCCAAAAATCTTGTACTTTCTGACATTCTTATAGCTATTAAAGTGAACAAACTGGAATGAAAACTGGAGCAGAGGCAATACGGGAATTTGTTGAACACATTTTCTTTTTCGAATCTTTCACAGTATCCTTCAAACAACTGATTTCTGGTTCTGAAGGACAATTAGGGACAACGAACAGCAACAAACTCGCCAAACTTTCAAATTCTAGCCTAACTTGACTTTATTATTTCGCTGTCAAAGTATTCGATCAGGGGATTTCGGTATCGCTTGCAAAAAATAGAAAACTCATCAGAAATTCGAAAAAAAAAGAAAAAAAAAAGAAAGAAACAAATCTCATGCGCACATGTATATGTGAATTATATCTTTGCTAAATGATTTGATTATTCACTTACGATATATCTCATGAAATCGATTTTCAATTACAGTAATGACATTCAGTAAAATGGAAAATGCGCCTTTTTATTTGAGAAGTGATTCCCGTAATGTTTACGAAATGTTTATGTCTAACGTTGTGAATGTTGACAAAACTACTGCAAATCTTCTCCTTAAGGGGACATAATTGCATCAATAGATTAACGGGCAAAATTTTGGACATTTATCGGAGACGCTTCCTAACGTTGACCTCAGTTCTTGTTCTATCGCCCTAATTATCTAGTAATTCGCTACCAACCACCTCCGACTTACTACAGACGCTCAGTCCGTGTTGATGAGTCTTTCTGGGACGAGGATAGGCGGGACGACGGGGCCCATCAGCCGTGCGATTCACTTTCCGCGCACCTTCGCCCAGCGTTATACTAGTGCTAACAAATCCAAATATCGATTGTTTATTTACATTTCGTCAATAAAAACTCGAAAAACCTTCCCATATCTCCATTTGGTGCAGGTTCAAGCTTGTTTTTTCCCCTAAACTTGTGTGAACGTGTGAAAATTGGAAATTTTCATCAATTTACTGAATTAGATTGGAATGTCGAGCGAAGGGAATGGTGTGTTGAAGCCGTTGAGGAAACCGCTTCCAATCCCAAAGAAATTTCCCACAACTTTCAACAGATGCTGTTATAAATTTTATGTAAGTTTTTGTTTTATTCTGTGATGTATTCTGCAAAATACATATGTCAATGCGACACCTCTAGGAGTTCCTTTCTTTCGAAGTTTCTCCTGCTTACTGTACATTTTACATTTTCGTGCTACCTTGCTAATATTTTAGTAGCCAATTGCTAATATCTTACATTGCCTTCATATTTTCTCATTTTAGCTAAAGGAGACTTTTTTTTTCTATAAGATCGTACCTATCTTTGCACCTCTTCGTATTTTATCTCTTTGTTATTTTCAATTCTACTTCACTGTTGAGGATATCTGAAAATTTTCAACTGGAACCTCCTGTACTTTGTCCTCTGGAATGTACTTTGAACTCTGTCACTCATTACCTGCGTTGCGCCATCTTCTTGCTGCAGTTCTCGGTTCCAATGCGCCGTATTTTCGCGCTTTAGTAGCCGTGAGCAATTGGCTACAGTCTAGCTATCCACGCATGGATCAAAGCCTTCTCTCGCTCCTTTCACACACAATACTTGCATCCGTCAGTTCTATGGGAGTTCCGATATAATTACGGATGAAAAGAGTGTAGTTTCTGGGAGAAATCCACTTTTCAATTTTTTCAACATGAAAAAGAGAGAAGAGAAGGGCCTTGGGTTTTTTTGGTGGCGAAAATCCACCAAAAAAACCCAAGGCTTTAAATAACAGAGTATTTCTTATTCTTTCCATCTTTAATATAATGTTTCCAACATATTCCTCAGTGTTCTGCAGACGAATAGTGTGGAATACAACACTGCGCACAGGCGCCATAAAAACGACGGTTTGTCCGCGGATGTCACGGTCGCTCATCTTATAGTTACTTTAACGTTGACTTGAATTATAAAACTTTTTATAAAACGACCACTATTTTTTAAGAAAAAAAAACATTGCCAGATAGTTCTTATCGAGTTTCAGATCAAATGCTACTTTTTCTTTTCTTCTTAATTCTTTTCCAGAAAACACATAAAGCAGCAAAAAAACCAGTTTCATTCGCAGTTCGGAATTACCTGTGTCCTTAAGAAATGCTCAAGGTAAACGTGGATCCAAATTGAAACGGTATTTGAGAAGAGCCAGTTGGCCTTTTAAGTCCTGATGCAAGTGTATCTCAAGGATATTTGTATCTGCACGTCTACTTGCACCTCGAGAATATAAATCCCATTTTTAGCTATTTTCCGACGGATGAATATGTAAAATAAATGAAACAATCTTATTTTATTATTTTTATTATTTTACGAACAAAACGACTACCTAAAATGCCAATTTTGTAAAGCATCACGATTAAGGTAAAATGGTAATAAAATTAATTTTCTGTGATCTTGTATTATTTGCTACACTGGAACTTTTCTGGAATTCCTTATAAGAAAATATGACTTTCTCATAACGACTTCTAGATATTTTAATTTCTGTGGGAGGAAAGTGACCCTTTGAGAGCCCTTGCGTTCCGATGAGGCCATCAGAAATGCGAGACACACCCGCATCACAAAAGCCAGGACTTGTAGTTATGTCTGAATACAATGAACGCACGATCAAAGAAGAATGAGAAGTCGATGTGTGGATTAAATTAAGTGAAACTTAAGTGGAACTTATACTTCTATAAGAAAAAACTGCAAAAAAAAAGAAACAACTCTATTTTAATCCGTTAAGTTCTGAAGCATATAATCGTGACAGTAAGTCCGCTATATTAATGCGACTGGAAGTTAATCGACGTGATTGCTCCTGGAATGTACAAATAATTTAGCAAATAAATTATTTTATTTTATTTAATAATAAGCCTTCTGTCTCGTTCTGGTATTACTCACACTTTGTTAACTTTATGTGACATCTGAGTAAATAAATGACAGTTTAATAGAGTAAAAAAGGTTTAAATAATTTAAAAATGAAAAATAAATAGAATTTTATCTTCTAAATAGGCTACGTGAATCTTTTAATGCAACATGAGTTATTTTTTCCTTTTATTTGTATAAGTTTATCGGGTACATTATTGTAAGGCATATTTCGAACTCATCGAGTCCATTATGAGTTGAGTTTGAAATAGCAAACAGCAAATTCGATGATAAACTTGATACCACAGCGTTGAATCAATCGGCGCTGAGGGAATTCGTAAAAATTCAGTATTCAGATTTATTCTCCTAGAATATCTGAATTTACTCCTTTGGTATCTTTTCTTCAATTTCAAAGTTTGAGTAATGTTTTTGATTCCTTCCAGGCTGCGGTGGATAATCGACTATGGCCCGTGCGACCGATTTATTTTGTCGCTGGTGCTGCAACGCTTGGAGCTATCCAGGCAAAGTTTGAAGCAATTCCGCTGCTCAATGTCATGCCAGTTTTTGCCAACCGAGTTGCAGAGGTAATATTATCCATTAATTGTTTTGCTATGTTCTTCTTCCTATTAAAATATTTTATGCCGTATTTTATGTCATTTCAGTACTCAAAAGTATGCGTGATATCGTTAATCGGAGCGTACATCCCGGTTTTTCTACTCAGACAATTTCTCAGTTCATTTTTCTTCACCTACAAGCGATTCCTTTTTGAGGATCCAAAGAGGCCTTCTCTCGCAACGCGATTTTGGGGTGTACGTATTTCTCTTTTTCTAATTTTGAATTTACATAATGTATCTACGTAATGTATTAATGTACTATTTCTATCGTGTTATGTACAATTACTGGAAAATATGATTCCGACAAAATTCCCGAGTTCCAATTTCCGTGCTGAAAAGATCAAGTCAAGCGTTTGTCCCACTCTTTGCACCATTACTGAATTTTTTAATTCTTTTTTCACTTATACTCAGTTTAGGTATGGTGTTACTGTTTCCACTAAATGTTATGGACATTTACAGTAATCTTCATATACTACGGTTTTGTTGAATCCGTTTCAGGGAACTTCTCGTAACTTCCATTCACAAAAAGCAACATTTGTACACAAGAATTTTCTGAGTACACTCAAAATTCCACACTGCAACCTCTTTTTTTATCAGATTTGTCGAAAACTCTTGTCGCTCTCGCCTCCATTACTGAAATCCTGCGACAACCTATTGCCCAGCCCATCTGTGCCTGATCTGGATGAGACCGTAGGCAAATATCTCAAATCCGTTGAGAACATCCTCAGAAGGGTTAGGGTTATCATTTTCTTATCGTTTTCTGCTATCTGTGCAATACGTGTCTCAGGATGAATTCGACTTGGTAAAAGAACACGCGCACTCCTTTCTGAAAAATGAGGGGCGGCGCTTGCATATGTATGCTTGGATTATGTCCATGATGTCAGATAACTATATTACACCATTTTGGGAGAAATATGCTTACCTCTATAGCAGGTCGGTTACATTTCCGTTTAAGGAACTAAGTTGTCTTCAAATTTCCACATTTTTCGTTCGTGGATGTGGAAAATCGTTGTTTTTGAAGGGAACCACTGCTCATCAACAGTAGCGTCGCACACACGGATCTCATGGAAATTCCTGAACATCGAAGAGCCACCAGAGCGTTTATGGCCGCTCGGGTAACATATTTCGAATCGTTGTCTCAACTAGCTATTGACAGACAAGCTATCCCACCGGTGAGTCTCTTCTTTCTCTAATTCGCTGCTCTCCGATCGTACGGTTTATGCAACGTATTCCTATTTACCTTAGCTAGGCAACGGTCTCCTGTGCGCATGCCATTACGACAAACTTTACAGCGTATGTCGTGTTCCTGGAGAGAAAGTGGATGAACTTGTTAATTATGGTGAGGTCAAAATGATCAAATTACCAATAAATTCCGAAAAAAACACTCTTTTAAGGAATATCTAAGTACGTGGTAGCTATACTTAATGGATGCTTCTATAAAGTGATGATATGCGACGAGAACAATCGAATTTACAGCATTAATGAGTTAGCAAAGTAGGTTAAATGCGTCTTCGCCACTCTGATGATGTCGCTTGAAAATCCGGAAAGATACAAAAATTGTAGAATCTACGCGGAACTGTTCTCTCATAATGACACCATAGATGGACCATCGGCAATGGTAGCCGCTTTGACAACGGACAGGCGGTAAATTTGTCATATATTCAACATTTATGATCAGTAATGCTACTAATAGTAATAAATGCGTCACTGTTTTTTCTTTTGTCGACTAAGACATTAATAATCAATTTTTTTGTCATAGTTGATGAGCTTAAATTTATACATTTTTTTTCACCGATTAGTATATGTTAAGCTGAGCTGCAGAATGCAGATACAGATTTTAGTAGGGAGCTGAAATTGTTCATAGCAGTTCAGAAAGTTATTCAAAAAGATTCAAAAAATAGACAGATTTTTAAACTGTATGTTATAGTGACGGATGGGCTCGAAATCGTGAAAAATTCTTTTTAAAACATCCGAAGAATGCGGCTACCTTACGAGAAATCGAATCAGCCGCATTTATCCTTACCCTCGATGATTACGAATATTACATAGATCCTGTGAGTCATTTTCAAATATGTTCCCTACATTCTTTTTTTCTTTTTTTTCTTCTAAAAAGTTGAGTTATGTATGTACATTTGATTATTTATATTTCTTCTTACATGGTAGGTTTTCAGGAAAACCCAGACAAATTGTCAAATTTCCTTCATAATATGCTCACCGGAAATGGAGTCAACCGTTGGGCTGACAAATCGTTGAGTTATGTCGTTAGCAAAAATTCAAGGGTGCGTCCATTTTTGCAGTTATTCTTTTCTCTTTCAGAGAAAGCATCGTTTTTGTTTCCTAATTTTTATTTAGAAATATTTATCTATTTGGAATTTTTCCTCTTGTTTGTATATAGCTGGTTTCCGATCTCTTGTTTTTAAAAGCAGCGTATCAGGAAATTGACATAGTACCCGGGAAACCCGTAGAGTTCAGGTTGCATATTACGGAATCCAGCGTGGTGTTGCTCAATTTACCCTAACCGTAAAAAAAACGGCGTGGAAACGACGCTTTTTCCTACGATGTACGTTAGAACATGTCTCCTTGTATACGTTCCACTTCCCTCAGCAGCCTATTCATTGATTTTATTTGAATAGGCTGTTGTGGAGGCATCTTTGACCTGCGACTGATCGCTCGTGGACGCGGCGCGCACACGTGGGTGTTGCATTCCAACTTCTCTCGTAGGAAAGATTCCAGTCTTCCACGCCGTTTTTTCGACGATTAGGGAAGGTTGAGCGTAGTAGGTTGAGCGTAGCCACGCTGGGTTCCGCTATCCATAATCTGAACTCTGGGAGTGTCCCAGGGCTTCCGTACCACACCAATTTTGTGACGCGCTCCCTTAATTTATAGTTTGATTGTGCACTACTTTTTAAGCAGAACCAAGATTGTTATTGATTTTTATTCTGGCTTTCATTATTTATTTATTTTTGTTATTTATTATTGTGTTATTTTTTTTATTTTGTTATTTATTTATGTTATTATTATTATTATTTATTTTTGTTATTTATTTTTTTGTTAAAGATCAATAACAATCTTGGTTCTGCTTAAAAAGTAATACACAATCAAACTCTACGATGCCAAAATTCAAAGAAGGTCGAGCTTGGAACTTTGTAATTCATATTTCTGAAGCCAGTTAAAATCATTTATTCTTCAATTTCCTGCTACTCCTTAAGTCACGCTCTCCAACCCATACACTTCTAAAGATCTGTGCATATTGCGTAATTCGTTACATTCAGTACTCTGCATATCCCTCAAAAAGTGCAAAAATGTGTGAAAAGATTTTTCTAGTCCAATCTGAGATTTCCCTAAAGAGTGTACGTTATTGTATTTGTTATTCTTTCAGTGCGGCGGTACCACTGAACATTCCATCGGCGATGGCTCAGAATTTGATCACATTATGGAGAATTTTGTTTCCATGGAGCTTTTAACAGAGTTTGTCCTATCCAAAAATTCTCTCAATAACCACAGCAAAATGATCTACATAGATCCGATTGTAGATATCCTTCTCTGGAAGATCAGCAGCGAATCGAAAAGTTGACTGATGCTGACAAGAATCTTACTTTAGCGACTCGACTTCCCGTTGAAGTCAGTGATGAGGTGAGATTCATTACAGTGTTTGCAACCACCTACAATTGTCATTGATCGTAGTGATCTACATCTTCATGTTTAGATGGGTATGGAAATACAACGCTGTTATTCTCAGTTTGAAAAACTTAGGATGGATGTCGATCTCGCCGCTTCATTGTTTAGGTAGGAACTTGTACAATATTACTTGAAGATAATAGACAACAATTTCTGCACATTTCAAACAAACTAATTATTAAATATTTCTCTACGCTCCTCTTCCAGAAAGTATGGAAAAGGCTTCATCAAGAAATGTGGCGTATCCCCTGACGCCTTTATGCAGATGGCAATACAACTAGCCAACTACCGAGTATGTGCTCTTGTTTTCAACTGTATTTCTCACTGTCATGTCAAGTTTACTTTTTTTCTTAAGGATCAAGGTCGTTTTGTGTTAACATACGAGCCGGCGTCAGCCCGATTCTACAGAAATTCACGGACGGAAACACTGCGAACTGTAACTGATCAGTCATGTGAATTTGTCTACGCTATGGTGAACGGAAAAGCTTCAGTGAGTTTCATATTCATAAATATATTGTTGTTTGCAAAGAGACAAAATTTATTTTTTGCATTCCAGAATGAAGAAAAAATAGAGAGGCTTCGAGTAGCTTGTGAATTACACAGTAAGAGGAATAGAGAAGCGATGGTAAGTTGTTCGACTTAGCATTCTTTCTACACTATTTGTATAATCTGGGGAACTAAATCCGTATGAGAGAAAGAAAAATAAAAGATGGGTGTGTCTTGCAAATGATTACGGTACAGGAGAGTCGATGACCGATAAAATGCGTTCACTTTAACCTAACACATGTTGCGGTAAGACCGACACGCGCAGCGCGATTTGGAAATCAGCAAACTATCTATCCATTCATAAGACGATTTATAACTTTCAGAGTTCTGATCTGTTGGTGAAGCGTAGAATTCTTTGAATCAGAAATATTTTTGAAGAAAATATATTTTCAACAAAGGACAAAACAAAGGACAAATGAACTTGATGAATGTTTGTGATGCCAGCCCTGAACATGGGAAAAAGGGGATTGAGGAAGATCCGACGGCATCGAATGTGAATGAATTGAAATGTGTGATGAATGAGAGCATTCTTTTCCTCCCTCGCCTCTTCACTACTACCGTGTTTCCTGCGTTGACCTACTCTTCACTGACTTCTTTTACCCTCCTCAGTAGGAGAAAAATGCTATGAGCTCACAACCAAAACGGTGATAACGGGATTATTTCGTTTCTCTCAACTGAAAGAGAGAATATAGAATCCAGTACCTCAATGAGATGTAATCGGCGGTTTACAGTACATACATACTTGCTAATAGTAGTGGGATTAGATTGGTTGGATATGAAATGCATTTTAACAACAACCGTTGTCTGTAAATAGGTGGGTACTATAAGATGGGAAATCAACAGCAGTTAGACCGTAGACTTCGTAGACGGATTTAATCCGGGTCATGTTAATATGTTAACAAATATTAGTACCCGATGAAATTATATTGCTCGAGAAAAGTAGCAGTAACATAGAATTTTTGAGGCTGTAGCATTTTTCTCCTGCTGGGAAAGGTCCAAGTTAGTGAAGTGCAGGTCAGAGCTAGAAATATGGTAGTATTGGAAAGGTGAGGAAGGAGTGAAATGTTCTTATTCTCATTTTATTCACATTTCCAATTCTTTTGTGCGCTCCTCAATCTGCTCTTTTTCTAAGCTAAGCTAACGAGCCTAGTTTATCTAGTAGCGAAAATCTTATACTTCACATAACGTTTCGAACTTTATAAGGTTTAGAAAGTTAGATTTTTGAAAAATGGTTAATTTTGTGTTCATTGGACACAACGTTGCTATGTGTTAGTATGTGTCAGTTATCATTGATGTCCTTGAATTCACTATTTCTCCTTGCATTCAGTACTCTAACAACAACAACAACAACAATTAAGTTCTTTTCCGGAAAGGTCCGGGGTCCGCGGAAGAAAGCTTCGGGTTCTTTACGAAAGAGCAAATTGCCAACAACTTAACTTTCTCACTCAACTCATCCTCGACTGAGTTAATCGACAAAAATTACTCTTACAGGTCGGCGGTGGTATCGATCGTCATCTGTTCGTTCTATACGTCCTCTCTCAAGGAACTCTCATTTCAAGTCCTTTTCTTGATCATTATATTTCACAGCCATGGTTGCTATCTACATCACATGTTGGTTTTATTACTCTTAGTATTATTATTTGTTTTTTTTTATTCATTATTATCAAACAGAATTGTAGTGCCTCACTCCATAGAATCAAGTCTCTCTAGTTTAATGAGTGGAATATTAGGTTTTCCTGCTTGTTCCTTCCATAATTTGGCAACAATCTTTTTCAAAGGTTCCCGTTGTAACAAACCAAATAGACGAAGATAAAGAAAAATGGAGGACATGGTCTGGAGCATGTTTCGGTGCAGTAGCAAAAGATGGTTATGGTAGGACAGTTTTAAGGATTACTGTATACTCCGTCCTTCTTTCTCACCGCATCTTTTTACTGATAATTTTCTTTTGTGTAGGTATTTGCTACCGTTTCGGTGGAAACCACAGCATCATCGCTCATATTACTAGCTATAAATCTGCTGAAAATACGGTAAGAGGTTCTGCTTTTCTGTATTTACGTAATAATACTGTTAATGAGCTCTTAGAACTCTTCGAGATTCCGTGGACAGTTGGAAACAGCCCTTCAAGAAATGGCTGCATTATTCGGTGGAGCGAATTGAAGCAAAATTTTCTATCCGTTGTTTTAAACATCATAAATGAGCATACATGTAAACAATTGGTGTACTGAGGGCAGTTATGGTAGGGTCAAAACGGCATGAAGCACGGTACGCGGCTTCTCTCGAGGCGGTGAGCTGGAGCGTAGCGGTTAGGAGCGTCGCGTAGCGTCCACCGTGCCGTTTCGAGCGCGTACGCAAATGCACCGTGCTTCATGTCGTTTTGGCCCGACTATATATTTCTTTGTTTTTAAACATCATTAATGTTACTGGTACGAAGAAAGAGTTGTACGAATATTTTAACCTTTTCATGACTCTAAGTCTATGCATGTGTAACGTTAATTAATTCTTGCTCAAGTCTCTAAATATTCTGTAAACATTTTTTTATTATGCATCCTTTCTGACTTTACATTAAATTGTTATTTTTAGGGAAATTTTAATAGAATCAAGTAATGTATTTATATTTGCACAATAAATTTGAAACTCACTTCTTACTCACATAGAACTTAAAGAATTGAGTGAAACCAGTTTTGGTCAAATTTTGCACTATGCTTTGTGCCACTCAGTATAACATGCATTTAAGATCCTCGTTCGGTCCGCACACAAGTTTGGTGAGAGAATCGGTTTCTACAGCATCTATTGAATTCATAGTAACAGCATAGTAACAGTTAACTTCAGCCAGTTTTCCGATTTGCTTCCAAGAACGCAGGAATCGGAGCAAACAGGGGAAAGAATATCCTTGCGAAGGGCTTGCACCGCATTCCACTATCGTAGAGCAGCTAACATAGGAGCTAGCAGAAGAGAAAATTCTATAAAATATGAATGGTGGTAGAAGAGTGAGTTCCCACCAATCACATCTCCATCTACTACCTCCATGCCTTCTGTCTAGAAGGTCCCACAGAATTAAGCCTCTACAGGAATCAACTGGGCTAAAGGTGTGCGACACCCTGGTTTTTAGGTTAAACAGAGTGTTAAGAGAGCGCGCCTTCCAGACGCCCACGCGCCGCTTCCAGACGCTTAGGCTTACCTTCAGTGCATTGTGTTAAGGGAATTCTAAAGAATTTTCTATCACAGACAGTAAGTATTAGGTAGGTTAGTACTACAATTGTTTGGTTTCTTCAAGGCAGAATTTTTTTTGCAAATAATCGATCACACCAACTCTGGCACAAAAACAAGGTAGTACTAGTTACCATATCTGAATTTCTGCTTCGCCTAGCCAGGAACCGATTTTTCCATCTCGTTATGATGTTGGATGAAAATGAATATTCTACGATGTATTTCTAGACAATGCAATTTTTTAGATCATTAATGAGTGTCCGAAAACGAACGATGAATCGGGAAAAAGCGACACTCTATGTGTGGTGGAATACAAAAAGACTGTCGCATTGTGAAATGCTGAGTCTCGGTCAAACAATTAAAGGCATCACCCTACGAATGTGGAGTGGTACGAATTTCAAGTGGAGTACTCGTATACGGGATCATAGATTATGGAGAAGTGGGTGATTCCGTCCATTTCTTCCTAATTGCCGTAAAAAAACGGCCGGAAGATACTGCTTCGAGCGTTCTTGCGCGCTCCAATCGAACTCGTAGAAAATAGCGCGCCAGAACGCTCGAAGCCGTATCTTCCGGGCCGTTTTCTACGACAATTAAGAAAAAATGAACGGAATCACCCTCCCCTCAATAACCTACCATTCCTTATACGAATACTCCACCGGAAATCCGCACCACTCCAGATTCGTGGGGTAATGCCTTTAATGCGAATCTTTACGCTCGAAAATTGAGCCGTGTTGCTTAAACGATGAGGAGTTGAAGAATGAATAGAAGGGTAGAGGATTTTTTCATGACAACGCTAAACCGCGTCTCCTTGCCCAGGGTAAAATTGAGTAGGGGAACCCTACCTCGTCCTTTCCCCTGAGCACAATTGTCTCTGCAGAATTGCACTTTTTTCTGCATCTCTATATTAATTTATCTATATTACATCCATTATTATTTATTACTACTACTATTACTGTTATCTGCTATTATCTATATTATTTATATATTTATTTGTATTTTTCCCTCTATCTTCTATATATATTTTTTTTGCATAAGTTATCAATGTTCGAGCTAAAAAAATCGCTAATCGTTGGCGTGATCCATTTGGTCGCTACAACACATTCTAAGTCCTTAGACTTTCAAATATTGAAGAGTATTCATATGTCTGAGCACATGTACTCTCCTAAGATACTGTTCTCCTATGAATTCCACTGTAAATTACATCTATCAGCTGTCGTTGTTATTTGTATTCTCAAAACTGTGAGAAGCTACGAGGACACTGTTGTGGGAAACGGGAAGGAGGCTCCCTCTGGCCAGGATCCGCGGCTGTTCTGCTCAAGGCGACCTGCACAAATCGTTTTTCCAATACATGTTCGCATTATGCTCGTGATCCACTTGTAGACCTCGTGTTCAGGGCCTGTGATCCTGATGGTTGTCGTTTTTAATTACATTTGAGTGCGAAAAAATGGATAAACGGAATATATATATATATATATATATATATATATATAAACCTAAGATATATATTAAAATATAGAATATAAATATAAAATATAAAATTAATATGTATATAGATACATTAAAAATAATATATCTATATACATAGATGTGTAAATAAGTAATAATATAACTAAGTAAATAAGTAAAGGTAGATAATTGGTATAGTCGGGTCCAAACGAGATGTGGTACTGGGCAGTTACGTAAGCTTCGGCGCTGGACGCGACGTGATGGTGATAGGAGCTGGAATCGCGGGGAACTGCAGCGATGAGAGGTAATAGCATGGGTCCTCACTCTATTCTGACCACTACGCTCCACTTCGCTTCGAGCGCAGTCGCTTACGCAACTGCGCCGAGCTTAATTTCGTTCTTACTCTACTGTAACACCTCAAGAAGCGATAATGAAACAGCAGAACCGTATCGGATAATGACTATAACACAATGCAACAGTAAAGGGCATTAGCAATGCATGTTGTGCATATTCCTGGAAAAGAATTGTTTTAGCTGCAATTTCTTCTTTTCCCGAGAAATTTTAATTACGATGTAAACATCTACATTCACTCAGCCCTTATGGTTTTCAGAACATAAATGACGTTCACGCGTACAAATTATTTTCACTTTCATGTTTTTTGGTTTTTGAAAGGAACACGAAATTGTATAGCAGGATAAAAAGATATGAAGCACGTACGCAATTGCGTACGCTACCTCTCTCAAGGCGCTTCGGTGGAGCATAGCGGCTAGGAGCGTGGTAAAATCCTTGCTGGCACCACCCATCGCTGCAGTTTGCGACGGTTTCAACACGGTTCCAACTGCTGCCTCCACCGCGCCGTTTCGAGCGCGTACGAAAATGCACCGCAACTACACTAGTGATTCATGTCGTTTTTACCCGACTATAGAAACACAATGGTAAACGGTGTTGATAAAATTCTCCAAAAAACTATACCTTGGGAACGACTGGGAAGTCTATATATCTCACGGAACCTTATTGAGATCTCGGGAAAATAATGGATTAGATCCGCAGAATGCGAAGTAAAGATTTGGATGAAGCATTTGAGTTCATCTCAGCACCAGAAAGTGTTCAAAAACACTATTAGAACAAGAGTACAGAAATTAAAGGAATTCTTTGAGATCCGGAACCAGAAATATATGGAAATTCGTCGCAGTTGTGAGTAGAAACTTTAAACAGAGGAACTGCATTTTGGGAAGGCTTTCTTCTTTTATACACATAATTTTTCTTAAATTACATTCATCGTTCTTCTGCTCGGAGGGCGCAAATTTCTGCCAGTGACATTTTAGTGATTCGTAAGCTGTTTTTACACATGACTCATACTGGAGGGAACAACGTTGTGTTTGAGTGTCATCAAGATTCCAAAGCAGTGCTCGATTCAGGTAGGTGAAGTGATGTTTGTCTCAATGAATGTTATTGGATGAAAATGTCGGCTACAGTACACACACACACACATTCTTAGGAAAATACTCTGAAAAACTGGTTATTCAGTCATGTCGTAATGTAGTAGGAACTTAGGACCTTGTTCTTGACCACTTAATGCATTAAGTAACTGTAAATCATGAATTACTCGTGACGTTGATGGTATGTGTTATACAGCACATGGTACTTAAACCTGTAGACTCTTCTCTAACACCCTTCTTTTGATTTCGTTGGACCCATTACGATATGTTTACTATGATAAACTGTTGTAGGAGAAATTTTTCTCGAAAAAATACATCTCACGGAAAAAATCCTGATTTCTTTTCTCTATTACGTATATGTGTATGTGTGCACATTCTGGCTGTCGTTAATTTTGCTTAAATCTTCCAATAAGGATTTCGTCTGAAATCCTCGCAAAATCGTGTTAGTTGTCTTGGTTTTCACCTCTTCTTATTATTTTCAGTTAACTCACCAGAATTCATGAATTTCGACTACGAAAATATTGAACTGCTGGGAAAATTGACAAAGGTTCTGGCTAGAATCAAAGGGTGAGATTTCCAATTTTTTTTTCCTCGAAGAGCTTTTCTTACTGAAAATTTTACAAATCACGAGACTTCAGCTTCTGACCTCGCTCGTATATTCTCCAAATGACTTCATGCACACTGAAAGGGTCGGAGAAAGTACGCTAAACTCATCTTGTGGCCAAAGAATTTCTCCACTACGTTTCTACTTCGATCACCCAGCTCTTTACTGTATGCTTGAAGCCACTATTTTTACCAAACCATCACTTACATTTGGTTTCACCACACGAAAGTTCCGATGAAGCTACCCTCTTTCTCCTCCTTTGGAGGCTTTGATCCACTTAATTCTCTTCTCTGTCTTATTTCTGCTACTCGGCATTTTAACATTCTTCTTCTTCACAGATTAAAAGTAACATGGTGTTTCTTGCTCTTAGATATCCTTTTCAATCTGTGTTTGTGGAAAAGCGCAGTGTTAACAAAAGCAACGATCATTTACTATCAAGTAACCCCAAGAGGAAATCTTTTTCGGTTAGAAATGTACCCATTTAAGTACTTCTATATTAGCAGAAAAACACTAGAAACCTTGATTTTACAGGTGAATGGAGTTGATGAAAGAGTAAAGGAGTTCACAGTTTTCGTGATCAAGGATCCTTAGATTACGGTTATTTCAAAAACATTTTCTACTTTGAAGAGGGAGCCATTGCTCTTTAGAATTTCACCAGAAAGCACCGTATCCCTAGTATGCACTAATTAATTGGTGATCGCTTGCAGGACTTTCCCTTTTCTAGGTAACATTCCGGCAAAATAAAATTCGCTCATAAACGTGCACATCTCTATCATGCGGAATTGAATGTTTCCAATTAATTTTATGAAATATTCGCCTCTCTTTTTTGAAAAGGACGTAAAACTGGCCTATACAATGACTTGCGGTGGCTAGCCGATTGTCAAGTCAGCGTTTTTATCCTCCAAGACAAGTGTGGTACCAATTTATCGACACCGGAGGGATGAAAGGCTTGGTGAGCACTAAAGCGGATTCGAACCTCCGATTGATCATGTTGCCGCCACAACGGAACCTCTTACCGAATGCACTACACCCTCCCTTTTTCTTCCCTGTAAATTTTCAACAGTTTTCTTCGTATAATAGCTCATGAAAAGCTGACGTAGTCAGAATAAAACCTTTTTCCATTACTTTTTTTAGCTTCTTTTGCTCCGAGCGATCTCTAAGATCCTAGTTTGTAGGAGTCAGTATGTAACAATTGTTGTTATTTGTACATGCATGTTTGTTGTAACTTTTGTTGTATCTCCTTTTGTTTTGTTGTACCTGTTGATCGATTGTGCCGACAGCGGAACCTCTTACCGACTGCGCTACACCTGACCATATCTTACTAGAAACCTACAATTCATGAAACAATAAAACCCTTCTTCTGATTTTGGCTAAGACTATATCCACATGCTTGCAATATCACTGCTTGAAAATCCGTTGAAATACACCTTTACGATTTCTGCCGCACATTTTGTTGGGCACACTCAATTTTAGAAGAATTTTAGAAGCAGCACGATTCCGTGGACTTCACGAGCGTGATGAAACCGAGATGAATCAACATTTTTAGCATAGCCTCAGGAAAACAATTGATTTCGAGCAGATTTCTCTCAGAAACCAATCTTAATTATCAGCAAAACACTTGCCTTTCTCCCGTTATACATACCTCTCTTTGGCTCTGTTGACAGCTTTGTTTTGGCCACGAGAATTTGATGGGTTTCAGCTGTTTTTTTTTCTTGAAGAATTTAGTGAATTCTTGGATTTTCTCAAAGGACTCAATCGTTTAGTGGATTTCTTTCACTAAAACGTTCAACTAAATTATATAGTCTCCATGGTCGTTCTATGTTGGGCTATTTTTTTTGCCGTATCCTGAAAATCTCCGATGCCGACCTCAATGACATTTGTATTTGTAGATTCGGATACAGTTGGTTAAATGTACGACATCGCGGAACGTTCTGTCTTAATTTGATATTCTGCAAAGCAATCAACTTAACAAGCCAACGCATAAACGAGGGAGTGGCTAAATCCCCACCACTGTTCTTACTTATCTGAAAAGAAAACTTTGTTCTTTAGAGCACTCTTCACTTGTCTCCATCATCCAAATCGCTTTGTTTACAAACTTGTAGAAAAAAAAATCAGGTCATCTACATAAGTGAAGAAGAAGACGAAGATTGAACGGCCTTTCGAATTGTGCATTTCGGAAGTTCGCTCATCCGTGATCTCATCTCTAACGATGCTTCACTGAAGCTTCAGTGAGAGGTGGAGAAAATCAGCGTTGAAAGCAGTACATAAGGAAGTTGGCGATTTGAGATTTCTCAAGAAAAAGAGAAACTAAGAGGTCCACATTATGAGAATGAGCGTTACCACGCTCTATTACTCCTGATTTTCCTGAAGAATAGCGTGAGAAACGGCCTTCCGTTACGATTTTTCCCACGTGGCACCCTATAGCGCGTAGTTCTCGTACGCGGCGGGGGCGAGCGAGCTGACAAAAATCAGAACCCCAAAGGTACAGGGTAATAAGGTCTCCTCAGAAAATTCAAATTCTATTTCATTCCATTTCAAAATTCTATTTCAAAATTCTATTCAAAATTCCATTTCAAAATACTATTCAAATGAAACCAATCAGTTGGTTGCAAAGGGAAGATGCACGACGGTTACTCGCTATAAGGTGCCCGGTAGGAAAAATCGTGACGCCAAGGCTATTTCTCACATCATATTTCAATACGATTAAAAGGAGTAAGCATAGCCTCTCCAATACTCCTATAGTAACAATTCATACTATTAACCTTATTTTTGCCTTTAGAGATCCCAACATCGCCAATTTCGTGGCTCGTGGCTTCTACTTAAAGGCATCACTCCACGAATCTGGGGTGACATGGATTTCCAACGGCCAAAGACTGCACAGGATCGGAGATAGTAGAAACGAGTGGGATAACGTTCATTTCTTCCTAATTACCGTCAAAAACGGCCAGGAAGGTGCGGCTCGTGCACAAGGGTGGCGCGCTCCATTAGAAATTCGAACGTTCTGGGACGCTGTTTTCGACGACGAGTTTTTACGGTAATTAGGAAGAAATGAATGAGTTATCCCACCCATCTCTGCAGTATACGATCCCGTATAGTCTTTGACCAGCGGAAACCCATACCAATTCAGATTCGTGACGTGATGTCTTCAACCTAGTAGGACTGTGTTATAGGGTAGTTCAGTGAAAAATTCAACCTGTAGCAAAATCTTATAGAAAAACGAACTGATTTTTCTGCTTGGCAAATTGCGTTCCTATTCGTTATGACCTAACAGATTGTTGCGAATTAATTATTATTGAGGTGCGTTATTGATTACCATTGATTACATTATTATTGATTATATATTGGAGAGCAATTCCTAGTTTTGACGGTTCAATAGCAAATGTCATTCGAGTAAAAACTAATATGTGCATAAAGGACGTAATAATGCGTTACAACTTTCAACGGGAGGAAACAGGGAAAAGATTTAGATAATAAAAAGTGTATAATAATTATAATAATAATACATACATACATATACGTACATAATATATAATACATATATAATAATTGCAAAAAGGAATCATTAGTATGAGAAAAACTTTATAGACGAATGTTCCAATTTGAAAAAAAATAGGAAAGAATCGCAACATTAAGTGACGCAAAGCTCACAAAATAAACTCAGAAAATCTTCAGAGTTAGAAATATGAGCGTTTTGATCTACGCAAAATTTTATCCAGTATTTTCAGATTGCTGACTCGCCCCACTCGCTTCCTAGGGATTGAATGGGCTCCGCTTATTGTACCCATGAAAAGGCGTCTAGAGACTTTAGCTGTTGTTCATTTTGTATTTGTTTGGATGATATTACCAATAGCATCAACATGGGTTGGCTTATTTTTGTATCTTGGATTTATTGTACATAAAATTTCAAGATATGGTGAAATTTCTTCCAGTTAACATTCTACATTTTATTTTACACGCGTTTTTGGTGGACTATGGTGTTATACTTTCTGTGGACCATATACGATTTCGATCGACCTCGTCGAGGATCACGTGGATGGGTTCGTTCTGCTTTCGCATCTCGAAATTTCACAAAACAACGAACGCAACGAAAACTGATTCATGCAAGCACAGCTACTTCTTGCAGTCATGGTATAAAAACCATCCAATATGGAAGCATTTTGCCGATTACTTCCCTCTGAGGGTGGTCAAAACTGCAGACTTACCTCCAGACAGAAACTATATTATTGGGTAAGACATCCAATCAAATCTCAATAATTCTGCTAGCGAACGGAATCTGCCCAACCCTGCATTTACAGATCTCATCCACATGGAGTCCTTTCCATAGGAGCGTTTACGGCGATGATAACGTCCGGTTCTGGATTCCCTGATCTCTTTCCAGGATTGAAATCCACAATCCTTACACTCAATGGACAATTTTGGTTCCCTTTCAGGAGGGACATCGGTATAGCTCTAGGTAATTTTCATTCATTTCTGTTCCTCTTTTTTGTTTCTTTTTTCATATGTGTGTTGCGAAGCTATCTAGGTGGCTCCATTAGAGAGATAGATTCTGGAAAATTCTCAAAACTTCAGTTACTCACGATCAATAGAATCCCAGAAGGAATTGTTTCACTCGTGATTATAGTCGGGTCAGATTGACAAGCTCGGTGCAGTTGTGTAAGCGGCTGCGCTCGAAGCAGTATAGTGGAACAAGAGATTGTAATCAGATGCGACCAGCACTTGCTTTGCCCGGACTGCAGTGATGAGTGAGGCCTGAGAGGGTCTCTCCTTGATCCCAATCGGTACTGTCATCCACCGCTCCGCTTACGCAACGGCATCGAGCTTCAGGTCGTTCTCACCTGCTGTAGAGGGGAGAGTTTGTGTTCGTCAGAGAGAGGCAACAAGACGTTCGTTGCGGCCATTCCGTAGGAGGCATCGTATCCCGTTTTGTTCCACTTCGTGTACTCTTACTCCGACCTAAGTCCTAACTGAAAAGTTAGGATATTGAAATAAGCTATCTGTTCTTTTTAGGTGGTGTAGAATCATCGAGAGAATCACTTCAGTACCTCCTAGAAAATCCTGGAAAAGGTTGGTATTTCGTACAAATCGTTACTTCAATCCAGAATTCACGTCGTAAAAATAAGTTGGCGCGAAAACCGCTGAAGATTCAGGTCGAGCAATTGCCATAGTGCTGGGAGGAGCAACCGAAGCGCTGGATGCTCATCCTGGTCGTCACAATTTGACTTTGTCTTCCCGACGTGGATTTTGTCGTTATGCTCTGAAATATGGGTAAGGTACTGTTTTTGGAATCTAATCGTGGTATGCAGCGATTTTATGAAAGTGGAAAAGGAACTTCTTAATTTCATTTCAATGACGAAAAAATTAAGGTTTTTCTCCTTACGCGGGCTCCGTGAGGTGCAGAGGAATACACTTGGGTCAAAACGACGTGAAATTCCATGACCTCCCCTACTAATGCTAGTTGCATAAGCAGCCTCGCTCGACGTGGTGCGGCGGAGCGTAGCGGTTACGAGAGGACGATTACTAGCACCACTCATCACTACGAAGGTCCCACCTCGATCCCTAGCCCTTCGAGAGCAGCTGCTTACGCAAGTGAACCTAGATTCGTTGACCGGACTGAAAATACCAAGCAGTTGGTATCAGCTAACGCTCCCAATCTCATGGAGCTTAGAGCTCAGTTTTCAAATTACTTGTACTTATAAGTGTTATAAGTACAAGTATTTTGAAATTAACGAGCGTACTGTGTTCAGACCTATTCCGCGTTTGTGGACTTCAAGATAGCTCCGAAATATACAGTTATCTTTGTGCATGCACCTTTATGAACTGATTGAATGATTGAAGACTACCGCTATTCGTAGCTGCGAATAGATTTGTGGCACTCAACTCTGACTGAATCTTGCGAACCGAATATTAGGTCGGTAGAAACGCATCCCGCAGTTCATGTTCATGTCAGAAAGTACGACAATTTCTACGAAATTGACCGATGAGGTGAGAAACAGTCGCTGTCGAACGTGTCGTAATGGTAGGGCGCACGTCTTCGGTGGAGGCAGTGTTAGAGTAACGGAAGAAGACTGCTAGGACTGCGACTATGTACTCCTAAGTATCCAGTTCATGGGCACCGTACCCTGATCGATTATCATTCCATCGACTAAATTGTGCGGGTAGAGAGAGAGAGAAAAAAAAAGAAGGAGAAAAAGAGAGAGGGAGAGAGAGGATGGAAGAGGAGGATCAGTCCCTATTGTGGAGGCAGTGTTAACCACCCAGGATGTATCTGGACGACGCAACAAATTTGATGGCGATTGTCCTCTTACTTTTGCAAGCGCAATGAGTTGGGCAACGGCTGCCATGAGGCTCTCAGGAAGAGTTTGATGAGTACAGCGTTAATAATAGTACGAGTTCTTCCCATACAATGGATTCAGAGCAAAGGAGGTAAATGAATACTTTTTACTGAGTTCATGAGCACAGTGTCTAGTAAGGAAGGAAGAAAAATTGAATTCAAAAAATATCTACTACATAAATACTAGTATATCTACTAATAAGTTTTCTGATGTCTTATGATTGATACTGGTTTATTTGAACGTGTCCCACCTCCGCTAGGAATTCGCATCTCCGATCAGAATTTGGTGTTTCAGAGCAGATCTTGTGCCAATGTACAATTTTGGTGAAAATGATGTATATGAAACAATTCCAAATCCGCGAGGATCACGCACGAGAGAATTTCAGGTGAGACACATTTATTCTGAATCAGAGTAATGTATTGAAGGAACTCGAGAAACAGACGTATTTGAGTAATTTCGAGCATTTAGGAATGGATTAGGAACATATGGGGTATTTGTCCACCGTTGATGATGGGTCGAGGAATTTTTAACTACAGTATTGGCATACTTCCACACCGAAGGCCAATCACATCAGTGGTCGGAGCACCAATAAGGTGTGGAGCTGCGTCCGTTGCAGTATAAACTCTCGGCTACTTGTGTTCACGTCGAATATATATATATATACATATATATACATATATATATATACATAAGAAACGCGGCTACTATTCATCGAAGTAGTTTCTCTTCACATTTTACTCTAATTTTCGCTTTTCAGAGTGAACCGGGTCGAGAACCCTACCCAACAACAGATTGACGAACTACATAACGAATATTGCAAGGCTCTCGTAGATCTTTTTGAGACTCACAAAAACCTCCATGACATCCCAAAGGACGTTCATTTGAACATATATTGATAGCATAAAAATTCTATGAAGTCATTCATTAAATCTCAGAAAAGCATACATTGTTATATAATAAACAACAATAAATCTATTATGAAAAAGTTGTTTCTAATAATTTTCTTAAATCATAGAAAATAACTGTGATGATGTCTAAAACAAAGCTTTGAGAGAATACCACATGAGAAGTTCGGGAGTCAAAAATCAAATCAAAAGTTCGGAATCACGTATAGTGTTGAATCCTAATATTATTCGCGACATTCCGGTGTCATATTCAAGAATTTCATCGAGTACTCGAACATTCAAATGAATCTACCTCCCAAAAACGCCCAATATTTGAGTGAAACATTGTATTATATATGTCCCGGATACGCTTCAAATATCCTAATTCATGTCCTCAGACAGTAAACGCTTCACATAGAGAATTGTCCGAGAAATAAGTGCCTGAAAAATTGTCTTGAGCAATATCTCCAAAGTTGACACCAATATTTTGTTGCAGAGATATTATATATATATATATATATATATATATATTATGATATTAACACGATATATTATGATATTAACCAATATTAGAAGATTCTCGAAAATTATTAACTTACTGATGGTTAGTGAAGAGCCGGAACTAGAGCAGTTAAGATAACCAGGGCTTTCACTAGCTCAGAGGGAACAAAATCACTGACTGTAGCATTGAGATAAAGAAAGAAAAAACTAAAATTCCGTCCTAAAAAAGGATCATCCCAACGCTTATTGTGCTCGTTCTTGAAAAAAAGTAATTCGCTCATGGTCTCTAAAACAATCGAGCCCTAGGCCTCGGTTTGCCACTAGAATAGTAGAAACATTTAACCCTGGATATCCTATTTTTGAATACATTCGAATTAAACTATACGCAATTTTAGGCAAAAGTGAACTAATCAGCTCTGAGGAAGAAGGAGTTGAAGATAGTTGAGAATTTTCGCTCGGGTTCAAAAAAAGGTTGATTGAAACCACTTCTTCTCCAACTTCCTGGAAACCCACATTCAAAAATCAAGGATTTGATTGCCTTTGGTTTTTACTCCCATTCGTAGGATGCAAAACCCAAAATGTCGGTTCTGACCGAGTATACGACCTAGACGGTAACTTGTTAACACCTACCACTGCATCGATTCAGTTCGCTTATCTTCTCAGAAATCTTTGCAGATTTATTAATCACAGAGCGATGAAAGGCTTGGTTGACCTTGGGAAATGTCGAGCCCAAGTGTCGTCAACCCTGTGAGAATTTTTTCCCGATGCGCAACGCTCACGGAGATACGTTGTTACTGCCTCCACAATTAATAAAAAAACCAAATCATTCGAGATCGCCCACACACCAATCTTATTTGACAAAATGATATTTGAATTTCCTTTCAATTTCTGAAGAGAAAAGAAACCATTTTGTGCGCTCCTGTTGCTTCAACATGTGTGTTGTTCTTCTCATTTTCAGTATCTTATCCATAGTCGGCGTAAAACGTGTTGCGTCAGGGTGACGTCGCGACGCGTCGTCTGCGGAAGCGTGCTACAGTGAACGAGAAGCGTCCCTGACCTCTTTTTTTCCATTTTGTAGTTCCTCACTTTTCCGTACAATAATGCGTCTGCTGTTGACTGATCGGATATTGGAATCAAACACAAACTTTGAGCGAATGTTCGAATATCTGAACACTCAAGTAAACTTCACTGACTGTCCGAGTATTTGGATACACCAGCTATTGGGATGTTTGACGTGCTATTTCAGAAGAGTGACATTTCGAAAAGTGGTCTTCTCTAGCATCGCCTCCCACAGTAATATTTCTGAAGTAGTGATCTCACAGTTCATGTCCGATAGTTGTAGTTGGGTCAAAACGACATGAATCATGAGCGTAGTTGCGGTGCATTTGCGTACAGGCTCGAAACGGCGCGGAGGAAGTAGCAGTTGGAAGGTAGTTGGGACCATAAAAAACTGTAGCGATGGGTGGTGCCGGCAAGCGTTTCACCACGCTCTTCGCCGCTACGCTCCACCGGACGGCCTCAAGAAGAGACGCGTACGCAATTGCGTACGTGGTTCACGCCGTTTTGGCCCTACTATAGACGTGTAAATCCGCATCAAACGAATGGTTACATGACGATGCGACGCGTTCTCGGTGAAGGCGTGCACTGAGTTCCCCTTACAGCATGCGGAGAACTCCTCGGACCATCTTTGGTTGTGTTTCATAATTTTTCACTATTTTTTTTCACACAAAATAATTTGATGGATTTACTTACCCTTAACAAGGTCCATTCCCATTAGTCTTATCGAGTGTTTTGCTCCTTGAACGCCTCTAAGATCCTCCTTCAGAGTGATTTAATTTTTGCCCCATTTTTAGTAATTGTGCATGACTAACGTTAGTTGTTATCGGAATCATAGTAAAATTCGAAATTCCGTCCTAGAAGAAGTCTAACTACAGTCAGAGTAAACTGCGTTGTAACATGGCGAGATAGCACGTCTTCGGCGGAGATGTTAACTCTGCTTTCTTTCAACATGCAGAAAACTCCCCAGACCTCCTTTCCTCTTGTTTTTTTTTTGTGTGATTTTTCATTGTTTTCCAGACAGTGATGCATGGTTAGATTTACACTCTCCTAACTAAGTTCTTTTCTATTAGTTTTGTCGCTTGTTTTGCTCCTGAGATGCCACTATGATCCTAGTTTGAAGAGATTCGATTTCTGTTTCTTTGTTTCCTTCGTTAACAATTTATGGGCATGATTCCTCTTTTTTGTAGTTGTAATAAGGAGTAAACAGTGTTCCCCTAGTTTAGAAGTTCCTCCGATTCGAGCATCTCCCCTAAGACTTTGGTTTCCAGGAAGTGGATTTTTGACCCTCCTCTTGGGCATCTGTCCCCAGTTCCTCCCTCTAGGACCAATTTTGGGCTTTGCTATGACTCCAATTATAGCAAATCCTAGTTATGCACAATAGCACAAAAAAGGGGCGGAAGTTGAACCTCTACAAATATAAATATAAATATAAATATAAATAAATAAATAAATAAATAAATAAATAAATACATATACATATACATATACATATACATATACATATATATATATATATATATATATATATATATATATATATATATATATATATACACTTGTGCTGTAAGCGGCGCGGCAGAGCCAGCGTTGCGATGAGACCATCAGTAACTGCAGATCAAGATGGGACCATCAGTTAATCTAGACGGTTCTCAGAAATGAGTGCGGTCGGAAGTGCTACCACTTTAAAGTGTAAAGGGTAAAGTGTCGTTAGGGTGACGGGGGCACTCAGTGGCGCCCTGATTCCCGAGACCCTAACTTACTTTTTCTCTTAGTAACTTAACTTAGTAAGTTTACACGTCATAGATCCTCTAAGACTAATGTTAGGCCTTAGGTTCCCGATTGATTTGATTATTTACCCCCCCACAACGACACTTTACCCTCACTATCATCGTATAGGCTATCCCCACAGCGTCGCTTAGGTAACTGAACCATGATCTGCGTCATTTGAACCAGAATGCAGTAATCTCCGTTTACGTGTGCGATGACTTTAATTGAAGCGAATTTATTGCGCTTTTGATAGGGCAAAAATCTGAAATAGGGCATAGATGGCCGCCAATCCCTTTTTGGTCGGATGCGCTTCCCTTGATTCTCAACGCTTCCTCGCACTTTGCAATTGCTATGCTCGGTGCAATGGATCTGAAGGCGCATCAGAAATGCTCACCGGACTCCCAAGTGCTTCTGGCAAACGTCAGAAGCCACACTTTCCAAAAAGCAGCACATTCTAACGGCGGAGAATTACAAAAACCGACACACACGCAGTATATGACGTGGAATGTGTGAAACAGCGTGCAATCACGTCCACAATACTCATTTCACGCCAGATTACCGCATTCTTTGCGTAGATTTAGGGATTCGTTTTGTCGAATGTGGTTGCTGGGTTGTAGCGCAGCTTTGAGTTTCAAACCTCCCTCACTTTGTGTGAATTTAATTCCTTTTCGAGCTTCACATTCGCTACTTTCTGAGTTCTAGTCTGGTTTAATTGTCGGCTACTTATAGAACAATATGCGAGATTGGTTGTGGTCTCCAGAAGAAGTGAAGGTAAGTTGATCTGTTTTCTCTTGTGTCCTGTTGTTCGTGGTTTGCTTTGCTACTGTTTGATTCGCAGGATACTCCTTCGGTTAGAGCTGGAATGTCCCACGCAAACGAAGCAAAGCTCCGAAGAGAAGGAATAAGGTTGATTATGGAAGTCGGAACAGGCGTTAGAGCGTGAGTCTAGAAGTTATAAAAACTTATTCGATACATAGATTGGCTAGGAAATACAAATGTCCTTGTTATAATTCAAATTTTCGTTTTGTAGTCTATGTTTTACCGCAAAAATTCACGAATAAAATTTTTCCTGTTAATCACCTTCTAATACGAAAGAAAAGAAGATATTCCCGAACATCTGCAGAGCTATTGATGTTTCAACCATCCAATATTTGATGTACCTAGTGATCAATCTTGAGCGGTCTCTTCTTTCAGTAAAGCGTGGCCCACGATAGGAACTGCTGCTGTCTATTTCCATCGTTTTTATATGTTTCATACTTTCCAGGAATTCGCTCGTGAGGTAATCATTCCATATCGTAGAGTTTACTCTTTCTTCTAGCTAATTCATTTGTTTAGATGACAGCAATGGGATGCCTTTTTCTTGCTGGCAAAGTGTCAGAAACACCGAAAAAATGTAAAGATATCGTGACGGCTGCTCAGAATGTTTTCCCCACTGTATATGGGCAGAAGAATCGCAACGCCTTTGTTGTGAGTTTGTGCAACTGATCTTACTTAATTGTCTAAAATAATTATGTATTTTTATTTGTTTGGGATGTTGTATTCATTAAAAACTGTTTGTTTGTTCATTTTTCTCTGTGGTATGATGTCGGAAAATATGATTTCGTATTTTCTTTTGATTAGAATAATGAGAATATTTAGGCTACTAAGTAGATGACTTTATGTGAGCTATCAGCTTGTCACAACGCTATTATAGGACGAAATAATGGGTATTGAGCGTGTGCTGCTCCAAACAATGAAATTCGACTTGCAAGTAGATTTGCCGTACCAATATCTCATTGACTATTCGAAAAAGTTCAAGTTAACTAAGACTGAGGTATGGTCTCTTTCCCTTATCGCTATTACGTTTATTTGCATTACTTGATGTTTTACCTCACCTTATAGATCAACTCTCTAGTCCACACATCATGGACTTTTGTTAACGATAGCTCATTTACAGTTTTGTGCTTAATTTGGGAACCACAGGTGATTGGATTTTCAAGACTTTTGTGAAGCTTTTCTTGCAAATATCGCGATTTAGGTTATCGCCGTTGCCCTTCTTCACCTTTCAATCACAGTTCGAAAAGTGAATATAGGCTTGCCAGATTGTTGGTGGAACGAATACATTGCGAACTTATCGAACAGCCTTATCGATGACATCTGCCATAAGGTACTAGAAATATTTCACCTATAAAGATAGATTTCGTATGCGAGTAGCACTAGTTGCAAATTTGCGACATTTGTCTCAGTGGCATTTTAGCAGGTTTTGGATTTCTACTCTATCTCGAAGGAAGAGAAAATGGATTTCATGCCTCCCCGTCCATTTGTTCTCGGCCAAACACCTATCATGCCAGCACCTGCAGCCGGTCCGTCTTCATGACAATAAAGAATTATTCGTTTTATGGGTTGTACACGAGGTATCTTTCAGCTAAATCTGTTTGTTTAGCAGTTTCCAAGTTGTTATTCTGTGATATGTAATTTGTTATTGTTCTTGGTTTTTGTTTTTCCAAATCAAAATGTTGTCACCACTATTGTCTTCTGCTTTGATTATGCATTTTTGGCACTTGCCAATTTATGTAGAGACTTCCAGTAGTAGATCCCGCCGGATTCCGTTGGCGATTCCTATACTGTTGTTGTAACTACGTTACTGAACGTATATAATCTTTCAATAAATGTATACACTGAGGGCGCCATGTATTCTCATTCGCTTTCGAGCGGTGTTATATTTTAGTACCTAACATTCTCTGATTAATTCGTCGCGGCTGTAAGCTCTACTGCAACCTCTTTTAGTAGATGTCATGGGTTTATTCGACACTTTATCAGCAAGTGTGGCACAATAGTAAGTTTCGTTTTGTACTGCTGTCGGTGTTGCTCTGTTCTGTTCTTCCTCTAACAATAATTCCTCTACGCTTTCCCATCTTTGCCAGCTTACTGTTCATGCGATGGCGCTTGAGAGTGTTGTTGTTACATATCTTTTCTCCGTTGTATATACAGCTTATGATAATACGTTTCGTTCTGTGATTTGCCTCATGTTTGCGTCAGATGATCAAGTATGATGTCGAAACATTTCTCTACTCTCGGCGATCATTGATTGAGACTCCCTAAGATATCAACTAAATCTTTGTTCTAGAAACCTCACTGGCGTCCTAATTTTGGACGCTCTAGCTTTCATTTTTCTCTTCTAAAGTTTTCTTTATATCTCATAAGTCCTCTATTGAGACTATTGCTTAGGACTTAGTGCCCCGAATGATTTAGTTATTCATTTCTAGAAATAAATGAGTGCTACCCTCGCTCCCTCCAGCTACATTTTACCCTTTTTTGACCTCTTCATGTGATGTATTTGTGTTCGAATTTTAAATGCTTTGCTTGCAAAATACAGTTTATTTTGTGAAAATGGTGAAAGATTAGTTTTGAAATTTTAGCATCTAAGAATGAGTTAGTTCCGTATTCATACTACATAAGAGGTCCCTTCTTAGAAGTGTTTATTTTTTGAACTGTACATTTATGCATATGCTCCGTGCAGTCAGACTCTCGCTGCACATATGTCTTTTCTGCTTTTGTTTATGGTGATGTTTCCGGTTTCACAGCGTCCCCCGTGGTGTCGTAATCGTCCTGCGTGGCGGTGTGCTTTAATGTACATTCCTAATTTTCTTCTTTGCAAGTGTACTGATCAATTTCGTGCGTGAAATTCTAGTCGAATTTTGAAGAAATCTTGAGTGTTTTTGCAGAGGATTTGTGTCTTAATTTGTAGGTTCCTCGACCTTTGTTTGAGGAAGAAATCTTGTTTGCATCCACCATTTTTCCCTTAATTAACTTCCGTTCGGAACTGCTTTTGTCCTTCGTGGATATTCGCTGTGCTTTATATGCTCTGCTTCGTTGGTTCTTCGCCATATGGACATCTCCTCGCGATCTCTCACGCGTTTAATACAACACCAAAAACCTACTAGAAGTAAACCCCTGAACTTTTTCTATCGTTTCGTCCATTAAGGACATTTCAGAGTGGAACTCCTTTTTGGTGCCAAGTTTATAACAGTTACTGCGCCACTGTTTCCGCTGTAGCAGTTCTACTAAAGTGGCACCCATTAAACAAGAAATAGAACCTATTTAGTGGACGTATAAGTTTTTATTTGGTTTTTGTTAGAGGGGATGCATGAATGTTTGTATGAGTTGTTGTACGCCACCACCGATCAGTTTCTCGTGATCAGTTTTGACACTGTTGACCCACACACAACTGTTGGCTCTTTTTCTGACATCTCACCATTTCTCATGACGAATTGATTTGTGCTCATTCACTTATACTATTTAGACGCGAGAAAGGACATTTCTTTCACGAACGAGTTCTCGTTTAGGGAAATGGTGCCTGTTGTGACAGTAACTACCTCGCACTTGCGCTTGTCTTTTATATTCTGCGTGTTCAGGAAGCAAGAAACTGATTCTGTAGTTCCCATTAGTCGGAATTTTCTTTCACGGTGCTATTCGGTTCGTAAAAAGAGTGCTGATAATTTTTGTGCGTGTACTACTAGTATTTTTTACTATTCTTTTCAAAGCAGTAACTTTTGCGAAGTATTAAGTGCATTATTTCTGAAGAAAACATAACCCTATTTCTTTTGAATGTGAAACATTCTTCCAAGGATATCAACAGGAAGCGGGAGATTGCAGGAAAGGATAATTGAAAAAAGCGGTCCTATGATTTAATTTATTTCATTATTCCAATTCCATCCCTCAGAGAAGTTCCGCGCCAGATCACACACAAACCGCAGCTGTCGTGTAAATTTATGCCTCTAAACATGCTTTTTTGCTTCTTTTCGTATAGCCTTTTTTCTGTAATTTAAAACAGTGCATCCTCTCATCACACTTTTTTCCCCACTCCTGTTGGTAGAGATTTTTGGTTATCCGCTTTTTTTCTCAACACTTCTTTTGCAGCTTCTAAGGTTAACAGTTGAACTGTTTCACTTTCACACTTCAACTTCCTGCTTTCAGGGTCTGCATGCGTAAGCGCAGTACGACTGCTCTGCGCACTGCTGCACCAGCAGCTATTGCTCCGCATCGAATTCCCGTTCTTCGCACAATGTATATAGTAGCGGCCACAGTTTTGTTTTTCTTTCTGAATCTCTACTTCATTTACGTATACGTGCAAAATAATTCGAAGGACGACCTAGTAAGGTCATTCGAGAAGTCTCATTTGTCACCTTCGAAAGATGATCCGCGACAGGTAAGATCTTCGTTCTTTGCAAGAATATTCTTAGGGTTTTTGGTTCCATTTTCTTGGTCGATTCAGTAAGAATTCTATAATATTTTCATTTCATTCCTAATAAATTTAGACAAGCTCATCTACACAAGGAATCAATTTTCATTCCTGTGACATCAGCGATGCATTGGCTCTCAACGCTCTTAACAGGGCGAAAACTGAGTCGTGTCAGAGAAAAGTGAGTGTTGAATTTTGCAGAAGAATGTAGGCTCGTGTGGTACCTGCTGCTGGCAAAATATCTATAGTAAAAGAAGTAGTTGTTGCAGGTTCATTGACATCAACTGCTTAGCCATTTCAATGTGGTCAAAGTATTTTTGGCCGATTGCTGTGTGTTTCATTCCTCCAGAAACAATGACTTCGTAAACAATATGACAAAGTTATAATGACTTGTTCTAGTTCGCGCAATTAATTGCAATTGCGACAAGTTATAAGACTGTTGCATTAGCCCATAGAGAGTCAAGCAGTCATAATATCTATAATTTGATGAGAGTTCGAAATAACTGATGCTCTCGTCTTCTTCCTGAATCCATTTAAAATGGTCGATTTTTCAGGCAAGGGGGTTTCTTCTCAGTCGAAGTAAAGGTTCGGTTGAAGATGGGCGTATACAGGTAATAGTGCAGAAAGAGCACTAAGCGTTCTCTTCCTTTTATGAATCGATCGCTGAAATTCGTGTAAGTACAGAAAGGACGGGCAAGCGATAATTACTAGTTTTGAGAACATCGTGATGTAGTAAGGTTGGCTCTTCAAAGACCAGATCTCTCCCATTCTCGGAACTCCAATCCAATCACTTCTTTTATAGAGAGGTTTTCAGTAGCTCGCCGCTTCGACATTTTCTAACAAGGATTGCGATAATATCGAGAGGGGCATCCAATGTTACAACGCATTCCATCTTCGTTCTCACGTCGTCGTCAAGTATCAGAATAACATTCCTATTCTCTTTTTTGAGATGTTCCAGCGTCTCATAGTAACCCTTTTCCATCAATGTGCTTGCGCCTTTCTTTTCTCGTCTCTGCTCCTTGGCGCTTTCTTTTAATGTGTACGTACGGAGAGTTCCGCAACTATGTGTTGCAATAATTTTGAAAAATCGTGCTTCTCGAAACTGTTAACATATTGTTCATGTTTCTGTACTTCTTTTCCTTTACTTTGAATAAGGAACACATTCACTTTTACTTTTTTTCGAAACTTTTAAAGGCATCACTCCACGAATCTGAGGTCGTATGGATTTCAGGTGGAGTATTTGTATACGACATTGTAGATTATGGAGAGGGGGTGATTCCGTACATTTCTTCCTAATTGCCGTAAAAAACGGCCCGGAAGATACGGCTTCGGGCGTTCTGGCGCACTATTTTCTACAAGGAATTCGACTGGAGCGCGGCAGCGTTGTGCGGCGCCGCATCTTCCGGGCTGTTTTTAACGGTAATTAGGAAGAAATGGACGGAATCAACTCCCTCTCCATAATCTACTTTCCCGTAAACGAGTACTCCACTTGAAATCCTAAAAGATCCTAAAACATTTAGGCTAGCGACAAAAGTACACTTTATCTTCTCTTGTTTTTGCTCTGTTTATTATTAACGTATTAGGGAGTAAAGTAATGCTGTTAAAAGCCAAAAGTAAAATAATTATTAGAACCAAAGCTCTCCTATGTCATTATGAGGTGAATGCAATGAAGGGCATAGAAAAATACAGTGTTGACTACTGCAGTAAACAGCGCGAGCTGTCGCCCTCTCGCGCTGGAAACAGCTTTTTGTAGCAAAAATACCGAATGCAAGAAAGCAGTGTGCTTACGAAAACTTTCAACTTTCAAATTATTACAGAAGGAATCCACAGATGATCCCAAAAACTTTAAGAATATCTTATCATATGTAAAAATTCTAACCTGCATGTATAAAAAATCCTCAGCTGTCAGATTTTTAACGTTTACATAGGAAGTAATGTAACACAGCAATGTAAACAATATCGAATGCTTGAAACTACCGTTCAAAGTGTACCCACATCCACAATCAGCACTCACCAATACTCTCGCAGTCAAGTTTTTGTCGCATTCGTGAACATTGAGAGGTAAATTTGGCGCAAAGATGCAAATAGATGATAAATTCGATTGTAATCGAACAATTATATCGGCGAGCTATGTATATTCATGATCAGCATCGTCATTATCTGTAATACCCAAGCTCCGTTCAATTCCACAAATGAAAGGAGGAACTTGATCATCGCCAGTGGAAGTGTTCAACCTGTTCTTTCCCTTGTCTCCTACCTCATCGCTGGTCGCTTGAGTGCTGTTTAAAATGTTGCTCTGACCACCTGTTCGAATGTTGTCTTGTCTCGCTCGAAAGGTTCGCTAACGAAAGCCCATCCTCAGTGGTAACCGTCGGTGCCCTGGAGTGCTGTGAATACTGAGGTCTTCCGTAAAACTGTCGAGGTAACTCCTTGGCGTACCATGAATTGAGTTGGGCTCAACACGTTATGCACACGTAATCTAACCTCCCTATTGGTGCCGAGCCAAGATCCGGAGCATGAGTTAGAATCGTAATGCACAATAACAATAACTTCGAAAGTTGAGGGTTTTTTTGAGTTTTCTTAGTAATTTTTATTTCTGCGCAAATTATGTTTTTGACCCCTCTTGACTTTACTCCTCCCATCGTGCCTACCCATCGAAGCTTACGCGGAACCCGCTTTTTTGTTCTTGGGGAACCATCTTAAACTGTCTGTATGGTCACGGTCGTGTGTGCTAGTTTCTTGAATACTCCAAAATTAGTTGCTTAAAGGCATCACCCCACGAATCTGAGGTGGTGCAGATTTCAGGTGGAGTATTCGTATACAGGATGGGAGACTACGGAAAGGGGGGGGGGGGGTGATTCCGTCAATTTCTTCCTAATTGCCGTAAAAAAACGGCCTGGAAGATACGGCTTCATTCGTTTTGGACGCACCATTTTGTACAAGAGGTTCGATTGGAGCGCGCCAGTCTTGTGCGGCGCCGCATCTTCTGGGCCGTTTTTCACGGCAATTAGCAAGAAATGGACGGAATTACCTCCCTCTCCGTAGTCTCCCATCCCGTATACGAATACTCCACCTGAAATCTGCACCACCTCAAATTCGTGGGGTGATGCCTTTAAGGGATGCATAGACCTCAGGAATAGTCAAAGTTCTCTCTGTTCTGTTTTGGTTCATGATCAAAACCCGATTTCAAAACGCTATCGATCGATTTTTAGTCGTTTATATTTCTTCAATGAACGTCTTGTTGTCCACTACGATTGGCGATTGGATAATCGAATAGTGACGCTATATTTTTTTAATCCTATCTTTTTTCTCTTTTGTCCATTTGATACGAAACAAGTTTAGATTAGTGATGCTGCCTGCAAGCTAAAGAACGGTCTTTTTCATGACCATTTTCCCGAGAGTCAGTGTGGGAATCACGGTTTGTTTATTTCTGCTTGTTGCTCATGTTTTTTTTCAGTATACTAAATGTGTTAGCTCTACACGTGCAATTTTTAGAAGGTCTACTAGTAAATTTTCGCCTGGGATGTTTTGAAGACAACAAGAAAGACCGAGCTTTGAGTGGATTCGCTTACGAGTTCAAATCAGACAATTCTGTAGAGAAGTGCCGATCAACTTGCTACAGAGCCGGTTTCATATATTTTGGTAAGTATGGTGGCAGTAAAGTTGATGTGAGAGGTGTATCCATCAACCTACTTTGCATTCAATGGCCCAATAAAAAATTGACATGGATAGAGAAGTTTGCAGAGAATAGTTGACCAGTTTCGTTTTTTTTTTTAATTTCTTCCACTTCTTGCTCTTGTAATCAAATCGACGCTTGAATATAAAGTTTTATAAGGAATTTTCGTGAAATCTTGAGGGATCCTACATCATTATGGCGGCCGCAGGTGTATACACCATACTCGCAATCGGGTCATTATACTCATGATTTAAAAACTTGGACGTAATTTCAAGCGATTATGCTTTTCTTTCATTTTATTTCTCAACTGATCATTTCTCTGATAACGTTGGTTCATGCATCAAAACTTCCTGCATGTAGAAGTGTGACTATACTGAAGAAGTGACCTCCAAATTATACGTGCTGTTAGAACCTGCAGCAAGGTGTCCCTCCTCATTGTTAAAGTGATGACGAAGACTTACAAGACAGTTGTTATGCGATCGAACTTTGGGGGAAACTGAACTAAAGCAAATGATAACATAATATAGTGCACTTGTTATTCTTTCTTGCAGATGCAACAGCGCCTATTGTCCTATTGTTTTTGTGATTGATTATTGAGTCTGTTTTGAGGGAATTCTATCCTCATATGGTCAGTAATACTGCGTCCTTTAATCACGGTCAAACTAGTACAAATTAGTTGACACTATAATAATTCTTTTTATGTCTTAGTCATAGAGCTGGAACTTCTGTTTACCCCTTTCCTTTATTTGACTTTTTCTCCCGCAATAAAACTATAGATGTGAATGTTCAGGATTAGAGTTCGGACGGGAATGTTTTTGTGGAGATACATTAACAAAATCTTCTCTTGACGAGACGAGATGTACAGAATATCGCTGCACGGGGAATTCTTCTCAGTTTTGTGGTGGATTCAATGCAGTCGAAATTTTCCGCACTGGCTTAAAAGGTGTGTTCACCTTCCTTTTTCACTTTGATAAGTTGCAGAATTGTTTGAATATGTTTGATATGTGAACAAAACTTAAGATTCATTTAGAACCACATCCCATGCCGAAAGCGAGATATGTGGAGCTGACCGACTCTGACATTAACTTGAAGATCCCTAAAATACTCTTTCTTTTGCAGCTCAACGGAAGGAACGAACGCCAAGTTTGCTTATCTTGTTCCTCGTGAACTTTTTTTTTTGCTACAATATGTTTTTGCTAAGGTGAAGCGCCTCTTGAAAGCTCTGTATTCACCGCACCATTATTATTACATCCACGTAGACCAGCGCCAGTTGTATATGCTAACAGGCAAGTTGGCTTCTATGGTGATAATCTATTATTGCAAAATTTGTGTCCATCTTTATTTTGCAGATATTTTAGTCTTTTTTATTTTACTTTTTGATTTCCTAGAGTTTTTTTCTTAAACTAAACCAAACATTTGCAGAAGTGAGAGCAGTTGCAGCAAAGCTACCAAATGTTTTCGTTGCTCCTGATGCTCATAGTACTATTTGGGGTGGTGCTTCCCTGCTCACCATGGTGCAAGGTGAGATAAAGGTACATTCTATGTATAGTTGGGTTAAGACGACATGAAACACGGTGTAGTTGCGTAAGCACGTGCACTCGAAGCGGTGAAGCGTAGCGGTTAGGATCGAGGGAGCACCCCTGCTAACATCGTTCTTCGCTAAAGGTCGCGATGGTCCAACCTCGATTCCAACCGTTTTCTCCGCCGTGCACCCTCAAGGGCGCAACTGTACCGTGCTTCATATCTTTTTTACTCGACTATATGTGCTGAGGAATTCAGCACATTTTACTCGTCATTACACAAACTATTGCTGTTGAACTCTTAAGATGACGGTGCGAAAATGTGTACGGAGGATTTCCTTGACACATTTTTGAGCGAACTATGGAAAAAGTGCACGAAAAGTTTCATCCTATTTTTTGCTTTATTGGACGCACTTTAGTGCTGCAAAATATCAGATTGCAGGGAATATTGTTGTTTCATAAGTGTTTATAATTGTTCTTCTTAGAATGTGTAACTTTTCTGCTGCATTTATATTTTCTTGTTATGCCAACGAGGTTTAGGTGAAACTTTTTTATTGGCCTGACGTTCCTAAACCTCGTTGGCAGAACAAGAAAACATAAATACACTATCAAATGCCGAGGTTTCAAGAAGAGAGGACTTGAAAATTGTTGGGTTTTTTCTGCTGCAATTTCTCCTCTGCTGTCAAATATTTGCTTGTTTTTTTTTTCTGTTTCGTGATTTTGGTCTCATCCGTAATTTTACAAATATTTGTTACAGATGCCATTAGACGATCCATTGCTATACCATCTTTGTCGGATTGGAACTACTTGATCAACTTGTCTGAGAGCGACTTTCCGGTCCTAACACTTAAGGAGCTTGAAACCCAATTACGCTTGTGATTCTTTCTCTGTTCTTTTCTTACAAGCAGTATTGACGTCTGTGTTTCTAACATCCAATTTCGTCCACTTCTGTAGAAATCCTGGGAAGTCGTACATGAGCAGTCATGGGTACAATACGGCTAAATTCATACAGAAGCAAGGATTCGATTTTGTGTTCGTTGAGTGTGAGAATAGGATGTGGAGGATTGGTAAGAGGTTGGTGCTTAAAATTTGATGTCATTGTTGGAATTTCCTTCAGTATCTGTTCCATCATGGAATTTATCTGTACTACTTTTATTCGCATATCTTCACTTTGGCTGGAGGTTGGTGTGCGCTGGCCATCATTCTTCATGAGTGCAGTTGCGTGGGTATCACAGCAGCTGCGATCTTTTTCTGGTTCAATAATTATTTAACTCTACGAAAGGCTTCATATCTCACTCTTTGGAAGCTACTGGTCCGCGCAAACACTAAACAGGAACACATGCTACTCTTTGTTGAGATCTGTAGAGTGGGAAAGTTCATCAGCAATAGGTTCTTGGGATGTCTCGAACGCTCGAATACATTTGATTGGGTTGTTCGCGAATAAGGTTCTGAATACTCGCATGATTCATTCCCTTTATAGAGATGAGTTCCCACGCAATCTACGCATTGACGGTGGTTCCGACTGGATAATTCTACACCGAGACTTCGCCGAGTATTCGATATCAGAAGATGAACTGCCAAGGAAGATGCGTACACTTTTTGGCAGCGTTATTCTTCCTGTTGAGAGCTTTTTCCACACGGTAAATTTAAAGAAAATATACGCTGTTGTTCGAGGTTCTTGATGGAGGACTTTCTTGCATTCACCTTATTTCAGTTAGCTTACAACTCTCGGTTTTGCAATAACATATTGGGTAGTAATCTAAGACTCACAAATTGGAACAGAAAACAAGGTTGGGTACAAGATATTTTCTATGAAACCTATCTTCGTTCTTTCTGTCTTTCTTCGTTTTTCAAGGTTGTCGCTGTGAAAGCCTCAAAAAGATCGTTGATTGGTGTGGTTGCTCTCCTCTGGTTTTTAAAAAAGAACACACCTACAAGTTCGCAGTCGAGGTTCATTTTCTCTGTTCTTTTTTTGAGCTCTGTAAGTTATAGTTATAAAAGGATCTCTTCAGAATGCGAAATCAAAACCATTCTACATCGCACGGAAATTCGAGAGTCTCATTGATATTGACGCCGTTGCACAGGCTGAGGAGCAAGCATTGCGTGACAGGTGAGCGTTCCAGTGTAACATGAACTTTTGTTTTGAGGTTTATCTCATGACGTTTATCCTCCTGTTTGCTGAAATTGAACAGGGGTGGTAGATATGTGTGTTGATCTAAATGTTCTGTTTTTTTCCAGACCTCATCTCTTGCACTTTTCTGATGTAATGTTCAACGTAACATTCGTGAACCATTATAAGGCAGACATTGACGGTTATTGTAAGTGACATTTCTTCACTTATCTTCTATTCCTTCTTTTTTTTTTGAAAGATGCTTTCAATACTAAGCAAACACTGGTACGGTTGGGTCAAAACTACGTGAAGCTTGGTGCAATTACGTAAGCGGCTGCATCCGAAATGGTGCGGTGGAGCATAGCGGTTAGGATCGACGAAGGACCCTTTCTAGCACCAATCATCGCTGAAGCTCACACCTCGAACATAAGAGCTAGTTCCACCGCGCTGCTTTGAACGCAGCCGCTTACGCAACCACACTGAGCTTCATGTTGCTTTGACCCGACTTTATGTGAGTTGGCATTTCGGAGGATCATTTCCGATAACAATAATGAACGGCGTAAAAGGGGTGTGTATGAGTTGGATGTATGACTTTGTGAACGATTAAGGTAGAAACTAGTAATTGCAAAACTACACGTCAGTACATTACGCACTGGCGGTTGCACTCCTGTTAATGTTTTAAAAAATTTGCAACCATTTTGGTCACTGTTGAAACTAGATTGAATGGCATCAGACGTATGGAAAAAAAACATAACTAAATAAGCGGTGAAATGATGAGATTCCTGAAAACTTTGACATTTGCTAGAACATGTAGTTAATATTTCACTTCAATAGTGTTTTTTTTCTATTATACCCAACGGGGTATATAAAAATGATGATTATTCAGAAACGTAAATGAAGTAGATTTTAATGTGAATCCTGAGGTTCCTTCAGCATGCGAGTAGCTGGAACGTGGCCGTGGAATTCAAAATCTAGCTGATTTTTTTTCTATCAACTTCTTATAGATAAATTATGGTGAGTAATCAGTACGTATAGTACGAACTTGTCGCATAAGTCCTTTCTGAATGACTGTTTATTGCAAATATTTCAAAAACTAAGGTATGCAGCATCCTTGTTCACTTCTCGGCACTAACACTCAGGTAACTTGTAAATGCTCTCCTCAGACGTATTCTTGCTGGGACTTGAAAAAGTGGGCGACTGCTCTCCTCATCTCCGCAGCCTCGAAATTCTTTCCATCAAGGGAGTGCTGGAGTTGGTTGAAGGTCTGTTAATCTGAGGAAGCGAAAACCTCAAGGTTGCCCTGTCTGGTCGCCCAGGAAGCGATTTTGTCCGCGTGTGCGACCGATGTGAACCTTCAGCTCTTTTACTTGCACAACGAAGGTTTGCACATTATTAACTTGCTTTTTTAGACAGGAACGCCCAGCACTACATTCTATTCTTAGGACACTAACGGAAGAGGAGCACATTTTTTGAATGGACTTCTCATCCCGATGTATCCATGTCTCTCTCTCTCTCACAGTTTTCTTACATGACCCACATCTCCCTTCCATTAACGAGCCCCTTGGGAAACCGAGCATTCTACGGAGAGAAAGAGAAGGAGGGAGAAAGAAGAAAAGATATGTGCTTTTCCTTCCAGCAAGGTCAAATGCAGACAGCTCGTGGAGTACCCATCGACCGAATTTCCTGTCCTTGTCAATGTTCGCTTGGCCACGTGGAGTAGTCGAATCCAAACGTGTTTTCTAATTGTTTAGTGGTGCCATACGGGTCCTCTTCCAGAGGCTTCTGTAACTTGTCGGTGTCCACCTTCTCGTGGCCGACTGGACCGCTCAGGACACGTGAAGTACGGAGTCATCGAAAATCATGGAAGAGGTTGATGGAGCAAGCTGATGTGTCACATAAAAGTTCGCCGAGTGTAGAACTCTTTTTTAGTTGATGTTAGTTGACAGCATCTGGGCCGTGCAACGGGTTTTGTGACTTTTCTTCAAACCATTCATTTCAAACAGACGAGACATACGCTGTCGTTCTGAAAGCTAGCAATAAAAAAAGCGCTAGACGTTATATTGTTCATTTTCGTTTCACTCTTCTTCATAGCAAACGTTTTGGAATATTCTAATGTCTGAATTAACAAAAAAGAATTTGCCAGATCACATGTTGTTGATGAGAAACGCCGTCACTGTTCCAGAAATCTTATTGTTAATTATTTATCGACTGGTTTCTTAGCGTCGCACGGATGGTATTTTAAATTGTGAACGGTCGAAATTGATAATGCGGCTTCCTGTCTCTTGCATTTTTATTTTTCAGCCCAGCACTTTTCTATGATGGCCCAATCGTTGTTATCTATATACACCCAAGATGTAGAGTTTATGTCTTTGCTGAGAATAGATGTAGTGAGGATGCATTCATCAGCACCTCATCAGCTGGTCTTCACAATCCAGGTGCTCTTTATTCCCATTTACGTCTATGTCTGTCATACTAATTTTTGGGAGGCGATAACGCTTCATGATTTTGGGTACTTCATGCATTATGTCAAACTCTTGACTTCAGATACGGAATTCTGATGTACCCTTGCAACTGTTAGTTCAGCGCCGGCTGGTTTCTCATATAGCATCGCCCGCTATTGTGGATGGGTTCAAGCTCGAGGTAACTTTTAGTTTCTCATTTCTTTGGGATAATCTTTACTCAATTTATACGAAGGGTGTCATGGCTGGCACTGATATCGATCACAAGGAAGAAATTTTCCGAGGAGCTACAGCCTACGCTGATGTAGTGAGTTTTAGCAGTTATCCAAATGTCGATCTCAGTAATAATTTCCTCTTTCTTTTAAGATGTCATCTCCCGTTATTCTTTTACGTTGGAGTCGAGTGCCCGGAATGGCCACTTCCGTTAATGAAACTAAGACTAGTCCTAGTATTCGGTTTCTATGGCGTGGTCCAAAACAGAAGCTCATCGCAACTCAGAAACTTCGCCCGTATGATTCTATAAATGGCGCTCAATTTGCCGCGCTACAGTTAAAGAATCTGAATACGTCGAATCTGGAGTCAGGAATGTGGAGCGTTGTTGTTCAAACTGGTGAGGAGGTTTCGTATTACTGTTTTCAAACTACTATTTACATGACATACTGTTGAATATTCCTACTTTCTATTATTCCGTGAACAAGGTTCGTTCGCGATATCTTGAACTTGCACTCGCAAGCATGAATTAATGCAAGTGAAGGGAAAATATAGTCGGGTCAAAACGATATGAAGCACGGGCAGTTGCCTAAGCAGCTGCGCTCGGAGCGATGCTGTGGAGATAGCGGCTGGAATCGAGGTGGGATCATGGTGAACTGCAGAGATAAGTGGCGGTAGCTAGGATACTTACACGATCCCAACCGCTACGGTCCACCGCGCCGCTTCGAACGCCTCCGCTTAAACTGTCCGTGCTTCATGTCGTTCTGATCCAACTATCAGTCCATGTAGTATGTGAACCCCAGTTATATTGATCCCTCTTTTAATTAAAGGCCCAATTCTCTTCCTAGAGATTTTTGGCGTAGAATTCTCACCTGCTCCTCAAGAACAGTTGCTGCAATGTATGTAAAAAATTATGAACTGGGCGAAGATGATCTTTCGTTGTTACATTTTATGCGCTTTAAATTAAAACAAAACGAAGCATGAGTGAACTAAATTAGATGTTTTGTGACGCGTCAACATAATAAGGAGCACTGTCGCATCCTCTTACATTGCGTAGTCGACCGTCAAAATTAGGGCAACAATAAAAATAAATGGGAAACTCCGTCTACGATTGACTAAGGATCTGAGACAAGTCTGGCTTTCTATCACTTCCACCCTTCAACCGTGTTCGAAAATTGCTGGAAAAATGCAAATTTTCGAAGTTTCGAGATTTGCAGTTGTGTCAGATGTCTTTGTCATCATCCTTATTGATCTTGTCTTTTTTTCTGACGGATATTATTATATTGTTGTCCTAAAGTCAGATACTGGGTGTATGTAGCCGAACTGTGTTGTGTTTTGGTTTACCTAATAACACGAATTTATAACCGGGTGGTATAGTGTAGTCGGTAAGAGGTTCCGCTGTCGCTGCAGCATGATCGATCAGAGTTTCGATTCCGCCCTTATGTCAATCAAGCTTTTCATCGGGGTCGGTAAATTGGTACCAGACTTGTCTAGAAGGACAGAAACACTGATTTGACCCATTTGACCCTAGCTCAGGAATTCACTGCATAAGCTAGTTACACGTTTTTAAACCACAAACGATTCTGAATTGAAGTGAACGCGGTGGTGCATCCCGAGCGGATTGAGTAACGTCAAACACTTTATCCTTTTTCCTTGAATTTTTTGAACACGATTTTAATTGTTTTTTTCTTTCAGATACAGAGGATTCTCCAGAAATAATTGCCTCTGTGTGGCTACCGATTTACTCGACGAACAATGCTTCACAGTTCCAGTCCCTAGTTAGCAATTTTTTCGTGATACATGATAGTTGCACGACGACATGTTCGTCCACAATTTGGAGCACCTTTCATCCTGATCCTAAGTCGGATATTCTAGTAGGTTATGATAAGAATGCAGAGGCATTAGTATAGTCTGTGATTTGAGTTTAAAGGCATTGTTGAGAGTTTTATACAATGGAGAGATGTACCTTCTGTGATGGACCTTTCCTTTTTTCTTTCATTTCCATCTTTTACTAATACTTATTGATGTTGCTAACTTGTTGAATTTTTTTGCTACATATTATCATGTTTGACCATCACTTTCTTTAGAATAGCTGTCATATGATTACTTCTCACTTTACAGTATTAATGTTCTTTTTTGATTTCTCCTAAGCTGAAATATTTTCTAGGGGTATTTCAGAGCAAATTCTTAGTTTGTCATGTTATCGCAATGCTCTACTTTTTGCGTCCCCATTTTATTCAGTCGTGATTCCTTTCACTTTCCCAATGCCTTATTGTGATGCCGGTGATGAATGTCTCAGATCATATCTGCGATAAATATCTTTGAGTTTCATGGAAGCGTTGGTGGAGAAGATAAGACGTGATTATCGCTAAATGGGTATATAGCCTTTCTCAAATTTCAGGAGTAGATATAGAAAATTATTGCTGTATAGGATAATTAACTTTCTTTTGGGTTCTGGTTTATTGAGTTCGGTAGTGAATCCGGGCAACTAACAAAGAAGGGCTTAGTACAATGGGCATCCGTCAATCATGAGTTCTCTATTTTGATCTTGATTAACAAGTCATTCATAATTTGATATTAGCTGGTGGCTTGGTTCTCGTTGAAATATGATGCAGCTCACAGTAGCAGCTAATGTTGCACCGAGTGGGGCAATATTCACTCTGGAACTACAACATATTTCTTACGCTATTCAAACTTCTTTCCACAGGCACTCTCTGGGTGAATGGAACGAAAGGCTCTATGCTTTGTGCTTGGCCGGTTGGTTCGATCGGCACAGAAGATAATTCGCGGCGACCCGGCCGCTGTTGGAGAAGCGGTTTCGCTCGTTGGCACTGTAAACGAGTCTATGGTCGGTAGGTGCACTGTATCGTATTTGTTAACAGTACGCAATTGTCGACATGATCACCCACAAGGAGCAAATAACTTGAACTACTGCACTAAGTACATCACAGTGTTAGTAAATACGTGTTGTCTACAGTGTTCCTAGCCTATAATCGGACGTTTCTTAGTCCTAGTTTATGATGCCTGGTATGGATCCAGCTACTTGTGTTTTCTCAGCACTACAGATAATGTTAGAGTGATACACAAATATTATCTGGATTACGAAAGTCTGTTTTAATTTTGTTCGAAATAACATTTCAATCTTATCTTACCTGTCTCCTTGTTGTTTTCCGCTTCCTCGGACAGACAGTCTGTAATAACGCTTGCGTTGCGATCATTGCGATCATCATGCGATCATTCAAGAACTCATTCAGTACTTTCTTCTTTTTCGAGAAAGAAGAAAAGTGTCATATTTTTCTTCGAGAAACTTAGCGAAAGGATCACTTCAGCGTCATCACTGTGTCAGCGCTTTCCCTGTCGTCTGTTTTGTGTATTGCAGCAACCACTGTCCCTTGTTATTATCCTTTATCTGACTTAGGATAGTGTTCGCAATCCTTTCTTTCACTTTTGTCTAGAGGATTATTATATGGAGTCAAGTGACGTTGATCGCAACTTCTCCCTGCCTGCAAAGTGTTCAGGTTTCAGAAGCGTAGGTCAGAACGGTGGTGTTAAAAAGGTGGTTGCAGGGAGAAGTGAGTTGGTGTACACCCAACAAAAAGTGGTACCAATGGCGAACTAAGTAGGTTTGTTGAGGTCTGAACCGCCAAGCAGGGTTCCTTGGTCTAGCAATTACGTTAGTCATAACGTTAAACACCTTAGTTGACCATTAGTTAAACACCTTAGTTGACCATTAGTTAAACACCTTAGTTGACCATTAGTTAAACACCTTAGTTGACCGTGTCATATTCTTGTCATTTTTGGTAAAAATTGAAAAATTTTTGCAGGTAACAGCTTTTATTCACACACTGATTTGGATTCACAAGGTTGCGGCTCTAAAGAGGGCCGTTGGGTTAAAGGCAACATACCGTGAATGTGACGTTTTATGGATTTCTCATGGAAACCTTCTACACGGGGTCGGAGATATGAACGGAACCACATGGGGAACCACGTGGGAATCGTTTTAGTTCCTACAAGGTGCGTTAGAACGCGCCTCTGTGTACACGTTCGGTTCCCATGAGTGGGCTATACATTAGTTTAACTTAAATAGGCTGGTGAGGAGACCTTATTAATCCTCGCTCGTTGATGCGGCGCGTGCATAAGAGTGGTGCGTTGCAACGACAGTCGTTGTAAAAAAAAAACGGCGACTTCCGGGCCGTTTTTGACGGCAACTGCGGAGAGATGAGCGGAAGCACCTGGTTTTCCGCAATCTGCGATCCTGTATTGAAGCCTTCCATGAGAGATCTATGCCACATCGGATGCATAGTATACTGACTTCAAGTGAGTAGAGCCTTTGTGGATGCTGTAGTGAAATCCTCCAAGAAATGGGATACTTCGCAGCTATCTGCTTCCACTGCTCGTAGAGAAGACTCTTTCTGTTGAACCGCCACTTCCGAAAGATTTCCAAGAGATCGACATTCTGTGACGGGAGCCTATTTTAGCCTTTGAGGCAAGCTGCTTTCGATGCATAGCGTGTGCACTTCTGAAGCCACGTTCAAGAAGTTTGTAGAATGGTTGACCATTTCGTGGGTATAGCCGAGGTTCGTTATGTTGTAACTTTTCCACATGTTGGTGCAGACGACACCTGTTAGCACATACTTCTGGTGAATAGCATCACGGTTCGTGAAGCTGCGATCGTCCATAACCTTCACGAATGCCAGCTTCGTTCCAACCTGAATATCTCTAACAAGCAGTCTTTGCGAACGATGCCACTAGTATTGTAGTTACGGCGCACAATGAGCGCACATCGCGAAACTACTCATTTCACTGAACGACGTTTTTTACATTGATCTCCAACGTTGACGCCGTTTCCTTAACGAACCGGAGTTCTTAGGCGAAAAAGCAGGTGTCCAGGAAGATTTTGTGATCGACACGCTACGTTTCGAAGAAAGTTCCCTTCAAGTATCCGATCTTATACGGAATTCCACGAGGGCGGCACTTGCGTTTGTAGCAGTCAAATTTCCAGCGCACATCTTTGCGATCGATTGCTTCTGGCTAACGTTTCGGCGTCGTCGCCTTCTTCAGAGCCTGGAAAATCAAAGGCAGGTGTAACCTACTCCCTCAGACGCCTCGTCATCCCACAAGATATGACTTAGCAAACAGATTATTCAAAGGCAACGTCAAAAAACAGACCACCATAGCGCTCACCTTGATAGCCACAAAATCGTAATGTTAGAGGACCACTAGTTGTTAGTATTGCGCAGTTAGTAGTAACTAGTAACAATGCACCCGCCTCTGCCGGTGGATCAAAACCCGTAAAGGTCTTGATGTTATGCCAGCTCGATGGTCACATCGATACATTCTTCTTTACGATTCATTAATGAACTTTTGCCTGCGATTGATGTTTTTGATTTTACGAGTCCGTCTAGGTGCTCTTTGACGCGGGTACATAGTTGTCTTCTTGTTTCGCCAATGTACTCTGCCCCACATAACTGACAGGTGATTAAGTAGATAACCCCTGACACACCGAAGTCACCCTGCCTCCCATTTGGACAAACGATGCAGTTAGGTGTCTCACAAGGCTTGTCATAGGGACGGTTGCGGATGAGCTGTTGCTTCAGGTTCGCAGGTGGTATGTCTACTACTTTGACTGAGTCTTGCAGAGCCGCCTGTCGTAAGATTGCTTGCACTGCATTGCTCATCTCATCCGAAATAAAAGGAAGGTAGAAGAGGATCTTTGTTGTTTGTTCTACCATGTGGTACTGCCGCTCATTTATGTGGCTCCGATTTGAATGATAAACCTGTGCTAAGTACGCACTGTACTGAGATTTTCCAGGTTCTGAAAAAGGCGACGATGCCGAAGCGTTAACCAGAATGAAGATCAATAACTATCTTGGTTCTGCTCAAAAAGTAGCACACAATCTAATTCTACGATGCCAAGATTCAAGGTCGAACTTGGGACTTATTCCCCAAATTCTTTTTTGGATTTCGATGCAAGCTCCATCCAAATAGTAATTATGGTAAAATCACGAAAAGTCAGCAAGGTAGCAGCACCTATTTTTGCAGCTCTGGAAATGTTTGTTTGGAAATGTTTCCGTTGAGTCGGCCCTACATACGGCGATTTGCGGAAATATTTCCCAATCGTCTTCCAGCCAGTAGGAAGCCACAACGAATTTTGAATGATTTTTTAGATGTTAGGCTTCCAGACAGACAGGTGGTTACAAAGACACTACGACGGAATTTGTCGAAAAGTGATAATTTTTAGTAAAGGTAATTATGTCAATTTACGTAATTACTAAATCAACTAACTCTGTTTAGTGAATCAGACCTCAAGGAAACTAAGTAGGTAGCCATTAGGGACAATTCTAGGGTACCCTACCCCTCCCATTTCCCTTTTCTCCGGTGTTTACAGAGCCGGACGTCCTAGATTTTCCCTAAACTACTGACGACCTTATTTGTCCTATGCCAATCACTTCCTCCCAATTAGCTCTGGTGTAAGTTCCTTATGTTTCAACCTAGCTGCACTACCTCAAGAGCATTAAGAAATGTTTGCTGCGTTGAACGTGAATGAGGTGTAAGGGACCCATTCATTTTTCATAAACATAGTCTTTTCCAGGTTCAGCTGAGGATCGATCTTTCCATACGTTTTCTGAATTCGGCCAGCATTCGATCCGCTCCGCACTTACATGGTGTTATAAGATAAATTTATTAACGAAGCAATGATGTAACAGCTGGGCTTCGACTTTCACTTCTGGGTTTTCTAGTGTGATGCTGAATATTATAGGTGAGATTGTATCTCCCTCTCGGACTATTCTTTTCACGTTGACGACTATGCTACTGTATAGCTGCAACAGTCTGATTGTATTATACAGTACTATTTGTACAGTCGACGTAGGACAAACTATGAGAACATGGCGAGGCGAGGCGTCCTCGATGAAAGGGTCTCACTCTAGTATACAGAAAACTCCCTGAATCCCTCTTCTTTTCGCTTTTTTGGGTTTTCACTACTTTTTTGCTCAGTTGCGTCTGAGTGGACCTACGTAACTTTAACATAGTTCAAGGTTTTAATTAGTTTTGTTGTTTGTTTTGTTCCTGGGACCCCTCTACAGTCATGGCTTGTACGGACATACTTTACTTCCTTTTTTTTGCGCAATTGTACACGATTTTCATAATTTGTGGTCGTAATAAAAAGAAAACCTTCGCTAGTTCAGTAGTTCCTCCTCATTCCAAGGCGTCTCAAAGACGTCGCTTCTTAGGAAAGAATTTCTCCACTCATTTTTTGTGTGGTCGTACATAGTTAGCACTCTCCTGGAACGGATTTTGGGATTTTACTATGATTCCAACCACAACAAACTGCTAGTCATACATAACTGCTTTTATTAAATGGGAGAAAATTAAATTCCTACAAATTCCGATCTCAAAGGCCACATAGTGGCAAAACAAACGATATAATTAATTGAAAAGTACTTTATTAAGAGTAAATCCATTCAGATACTCTTGTGCAAAAGAGATAGCGAAAAACCATGGAAAAGCAAGATGAGAAAAGGTCCGAAGAGTTTTCCCCTGTAGAGAGAGCTCAGGACACATGAAGCAGTTTTATGTACTGAGTAGAGGCATTTCAGTTGTCCTATTTTGAAGTAGCATGCATGTTCTCAATCTCAGCTCTATAAAGGAGTGATCAATCGTGCTGCACCCTTTCTAAATCTTGCTTTCTCAAATGGCTATATTCTTCTAATGTTTTTTCGACCAAGTTAAGAAGCACTCCTTTACAGGTCTTTTACTCGACAAACAGTAAGGATGCTAGGCGATGGTTGCCGTTTTATGTGCGGAACCCTCTTATTTATATTGCAGCACATTCTTACTGGTTCTGTATTAGTTAGAAACTTTGCATCCTGACAGGTAAGTTGTGAATAGAATTGTCAGCGAATTGTATAGCTGGCAGTGGGTTCTTCAGATGTCCATATTTAGTTCTTAGACCGATGAAATGCAATTCTTCACCGATATTGTTTCAAAAGATAGGACCTATAAAATATCATATCTTTCTTCAAGTGGTGAGTGGACTTGCCTCACGCAAAATTCGGACCAGAAACTGGCTGATCTACACGGCATTTCTCGATGCAGTGCTCACTCCAGTTGAGTTCTGGAAGGGGAAAACTTTCTATCTCGACCACTTACGCAGCTTAGATCTCCTTTTTCGCTTCTCTATAAAGTTTTTCGAGTTGGGACTAGAGTCTACAGTTGAGAGCAGCAAGTGTTGTTCCGAGGTGTAATGTTTCCATAGATAGTCGTGTTCCAGTAACTCGGTAAAGGAGAGTCAAAATGACATGAAGCACTGTGCAATTGCGTAAGCGGCTGCGTTGGAAGCGGCGTGGTGAAGAAAGCGGTTGGAATAGAGGTGGGATCATCGCGAGCTGTTGCGAAGAATGGTGCCAGCAAGGGACCTACTTCGATCCTAACCGCTACGCTCCACCACACCATTTCGAAAGTAGCCACTTACACAACTGCACCGTGCTTCATGTCGTTTTGACCCTACTCTAACTACTATCACATTGCTAACTTTTACTCGTAAGCTAGTACTGTTTTAAAGGCAGTGAGTGGCCTCTGGTTCTGGTTGTCCTTTTTTGGTGTACTATCATAGCTAGAGAGGCAGTAGTGTTCTCTTATTTTTGTGGGTGCGGGGTAAGCTTCTACATAGTTCAACTCCTACATATCTAAGTAATAGAACGTTGAGAAAACCCCCATACTCCTTTTTGAGCATAATGATGAAACATGCCCCTCTCCTTCCCTTCTCCCTAGAGCTACGAAGGAAAGGCTAGATAAGCACAAGTGCATAAGCATAAGCAAGCATGGGATAGAGTCGGACCCTCCTTCGGTGAAGGAGGTATAGCTCATGGGATGCAGCTCAAATGATGAGAATCTGTTCGCCAACCGTTCAAAAGTGAATGGAGTCCTTTTTTGAACTGTTCAAAAGTGAAGGATGTTGAGATCGCTTATAAATTTGGAAGTAGCAGTTGGAGCAGAGGGACTATCGCGAGCTGCAGCGATGGGTGTTGCCAGCAAGGATTCTTCGCTCCATCAAAGCACCTCGAGAGAAACTGCGCACACAATTGCATAAGTGCTTCATGTCGTTTTGACCCTATTATACTTAATCCTCAATGTTATTGTCTCTAAAGTTTAGTTCAGGACGCATCCTGTACTCTTTTTGTATTACTCGCACTCGTTTTCACGTTTCTCTACAAAACTCAGGGCCCTGATTGCGCTCCTATTTGTTCTTATTTCTCTGTGTTTCTCCATTTCGGTTATTTGCATGAAATTTTGCAAAATTTATTTCGGGATAATGAACTATCCCAAAGATTTTCCTAGGAAGTTATGTCGTTCACGTCGTTCACATGCTTTCGTTGTTCGAGTTCTGGATTTTTCTCAATATTCTATTCAAGCATTACATGATTTCATTTCAAAGACAACTATCGAACATAGATTTATCATTGTTTTCTCATTTAGAACAGTTCTTTCTTCTTAAATCGTGGATATAAGGATCTGGAAAGAACTCTTTCAAATAAGTTTTCATTATCATTATTGTCTGAAATATGTGCAAGACTTGCGCAGGTGAAAGTTCGTTATATTGGAATCACTTTCACCTTGCAGCATTACGCCTGAAATGAACCGTTTTTACTTCTACTTATTCTGTTGCACCTTGTTTATTTGCCCTCTAGAGAACTTACACCATAATACGTCCCAATATCCTTCTATTTGATATCGACCTTTCTTCTTCTTATTCATCTTTTCTTCTCCTTCCTTCGCCATCCTCATTACTCTCCCTCAAAAACTCTTACCATATATCTACCCGTATATCTAATGTAACCCCATTTATCTGCTTGGGCACATCTATTCAGTCGGATAAACCATGTTGAAGAGGGACCCAGTGCACCGCGCTATATGTGAGAGTCGTTGAGTCCTGTTCCCTAAACATGAGTAATTAGATATACGGGGATATATATCAAATAGAAGGTTAATGAGTCCATTTTTGTTGGACGTGTACAATCAGTATCAGAAAAGACCATCAATATTTCAATGTTCATGAAGGGAAGAAAAATGTGGATATCAGCATCATGAGGAGTGCAGGAACGGATTTTCTGGAAACGTATGATTTTCGCTTGATGTTGATCCAATGTGTGATAGATATATATATATATATATATATATATATATATATATATATATATATATATATATATATATATATATATATATATATATAGCGTTATTTGTATAAGTTGTAGTTAAACGATTCAGTAAGCAGTTTTTATTTCTAGCAGTTCAGTGAGTCCAACAAATATTAGTATTAATTAACCAATGGGCGCTCCCCCTCTCCTACAGCACTGTTCGAATAACCAGCGATCGGTGAACCGCACGACCCGCACCTCCGACGAACGCTCTGGAGGGTCGTCACGCGCCGGTCGGCTGGCACGAGCGCACGAGTTCCCCTGTTGGACTTGTTTTGCTCAATTTGGTTCGCTTTGTTTGTTTGGTTGTTCGGGCATGTGTTTACGGTACAGATACTTTTTAACCATATTACATTAGCTTCGCCCCCGGTCTTTGTGATTTTACTCGTACTTTCAGGCGAATTGCCTCATGTTGACGTTTGCGCCGCGCAGACATGCCCAGTTCTATTTGGTCTCGTTTATGAATGCCCCAATGTGCACGCGTCCGTATTCGGTTTCACGCGAGTTGGGGAAAGGATCCCTCTCCACGACCACCCGACTATTCATGGTTTCATAACCGTTCTCAGAGGAGCAGTAAAGGTTTGACTCCAAGCTTATTTTTATTGAATTCTAATACCCATCTATCTTCAAGTTTTTATTTCTGTTTTCTTGCTTACTCAGACTGTTGTTCTTTTTTTTTCTTTTTTCCATGTTTTCTGCGCTTCTTAGCAAAGCTTTTATGACTTTTGGTCCTTAGCGAAAGTAAAGCAATAATAAATCATAATAAATAATAAAATAAAATAACAACAAATCCCAAATAAGCGTATAATGTCTGTAATTAATTTGATCTTTATTTAGGTGAGGTCGTTCTCATTCTTGGATGCCACTGGCAAGCACTGGTCTGGCAGTACAAAAGTTCGGTACGAAGGGGAGAAAATAGTTAGTAAAGGAGATGGCTGCGTAAATTTGCATCCTTTAAAAGGTAAGAAGTGGTTCGGTTAATCACAGATTGTTCATTTTTAATTACATTGAACTAAGTTAATATCATTCAAGGAAATATACACGAAATTACTGCATTAGAAGATGGATCATTCTTTTTCGATGCCTTATTACCAGGGTATGATGAATCTCGTGCGTGCTCCTATTTTGAAGCACCTGAAGTATTGTTGTATTCTTATTTTTTTCATTTGTTACCTGTTGTTTATGATTTCTTTTTTAAACAGAGTCTTCCATTAATTGGACGTGAGTGCGCTGTCAAAGAAATTGGTTGCCCTTCCAACTACTTTTGCTACACTATCCCTCTGGAACCTGTGAGGCAACTTTGAGATTTTTTTTACGGATCTTACTCTTTGTCTTACCTTTTTCAGTCGTTTTTTTTTCAATTTTTCATTCACACATTTCTCTCCTTACCCGATGAAATTCTGAAGTACCCAATTAACTTTGTTTTCCTTTTATCCTTTTTTTTTCACGACATACAGGGTACTGAGCTATGTTCCACTTGTTTGCAATTTTGAAAATTGTTTTATTTTTATGATTCGATGCAGGTTTTGGTTTCACGGTGCAACGATTTTTTTTACTAAATACTAAGTAAACTCTCATTTCTTTTTTTTTAAATAAATGTTCATGTTCTTCTCATTTGAAATGTTTGCTGGCAGTAATTATCATCACTACCTAGTCTTCGTGATATATCGTAAAAGAGGTTATCGATTTATAATTGATTCCGAAGTATGATGACTCTGGATTCTGAATGGCACGTTAACGATAGCCTTCTGCCTGATCTCTTCGATGGTAATCCTGTACCGACTGATAGGAAAAAGCTGGAAAGAAAACTGTGCGATGTGAGTGATCGTATCTTTTTTCTAAAGCCTGCTAAGTGTGCAATATTGGAGTGTAGCTGAAAAATACATGTAATAGCAGCCTGTGATTGTAAACTCTTCCGTTTGAAGCAATTCGAAAGAATAAAGTACTGCGATCTTCTCAACTTTACTGATGGCATCTGCGAGGTGACTACTAAAAATTTTTAGTCTGATATCCGTGACTTCGCTCTTCCTTGCCTTTCCAGCTGCATGACGAAAGACGCACTTGCTGGTCCAGTTGTTCTTCAGCTTACTCGGTACAGGTTGGTCTTTCATAAATGTGAGAGCTTTCACTGTAATGTTTTAATACACTTGTATTGAACCGTGCCTCATCAATTGAATCGTTTCATCTTTTGTAATGTAGAACTTGTTAATGCGAGAGGCTAGTAGCTGGTTTTTAGCTATGGCCCTTAACTTCAATCAATCTCATATTTTTGCTTATTTTTTTTTTCTTATACAACTACAGCGTGTAGCAGCGCATGACACACTGGCGCATAATAAAGATGTATGGACGTCGTACTCACAGTATCCACGTGAAGTATCACCTCTCATTCGGTGCTCAGCCCCAGTATCTTTGGGATATTTGTCATTAACAGTGAAGGACACGGAACTAACGGAAACATTCGTGTACATTGCATGCAGCTTTCTCTTCTGTGAGCTCTGTGTGACTTGGGGAACCTAGACAGTGTCAAGTTATGGAAAGTTATACTTTGGATCTTGTTGCTAATTACACTTAAGCTAATATAAGAATTACATTACTTCTGATTGTTCAAACGGATCACCTTTTGTCGCTTATAACATCTTTACAGTTTTTATTTGTTTTTTCTTACACCATTTTTGACTTTAACCTTTTTAGGAATGTATCTCAACCCAAAGTCAAGGAAGACTTTCGGAGCGAAGGTGACATAGTGAGATTATCGCTAACGGATGGACACACTTCCATTTCTGCCATTTTGTTAGACAACATCAAAGGAATTAGGTGAGCTTCGCTTGACCATGATGCTCATTCCTATTATTCGTAATTAGGAATCCTTTTCATTCCATAACTGAGTATTTTCAGTGCGGATACGCCGCCAGGTACGAAGTTGCTGATTGCTACAAAAGTTCCAGTCGAGTGCGGATTTGTTCTCCTTTCTGCTTCGGACGTCGTCATTATTGGAGGACGTGTTGAGAAATTAATAGAAAAATGGATGATCGAGCGCGTGAGTGGTTTTTTGGTCAATAACGCGTCCATACGCATATCTGTACTTCTGGGGTGCCGCAGATTTTCGCCAGCGATGTTAAAACGCGCACCCGTTCGAGAATTGTCTTCGTGGCAAAAAGCAAGCAATGCAATCTTCAGATAATAGAGTGAGAATAGCAAGTGGGTCGCTCTATTCGTAACTTCTGCCAAACCGTCCTTTGTTACGGTACTTATGAACGGCCATAAACTACTCCTTTTGCGATTGCTGCCAAGCCAACGTTTCCCTTCTTCAGTTGGATACAAACGTGTGTTTTTTCGGTGCTGGTAGAACTCTGTGGAGCCTCATATTTTCCAGCTTTTAACTAAGCGATTTTTTTCACATCCAGCTGTACTTTTTTTTAGCACACTGGTGGTGAAGCTGAAAGGGGAGGAAGATCCGATAGCAAAGCACCGAAATGGGTGTCCTTTGGCAAAGTACGTTTTCGTTGTACCATTTTACAGATTCTATGTGGCACGTTTTAGGGGAAGTCAGCAGTTGAAGTGACTCCAAAGGATTTCAAGGCAAATGATGCTTTGCGAGCAACAAATAAAAAGGTGTGAGTGTCATCTTTAGTATTGCGGAGTATTTGGGCTTTCTAGTTCAGCGAAGCTGAACTTTTTTTTATAACATCCAATCGCCTTCGTGCGTCATTAAGTCTTTGAGAAATATTTTTCTCCATGTTTCTTTTATTTCTCTCATGTGTGATATTTTCTAGAGTCTCATGGTTTTATTTTTTTCTTCAGTATATCGATAGCTTTTGAAAGTTTTGTTTGGTTTTTGCCTTTTATGTGTTTGAAGCAATTGCAATTCTGTGTTTCCACAGAAATGTTCAACTTTAATGGCTTCTTTAGTTCCTGGTTCAGTGATTGGTTTTCGTGTTCATTTTTGAATTTGAAGCATCATAACGACGGTTATAGTTGCTACATCACTAGCCCTCATGACCGCCGTATATTCATCTATTTAGGATTCGGAGGAGCAGACCAGCTTTGATATTCAACGCCAAGAAAATATTGACGCTGTTGAGGAGGGAACTGTCAAAGCTTTCACTGTTCCGAAGGTACCTGAAAATCATCCTTCCATGAAATCTTCTGTTCTGCTTTATTTCCTTCGGCATGTCCATGCATTATATTTGAGGGCCCTTAAGCATGTTTATACTATTACACACCACTTGTGCCTGAGATTTCATTTTTTTTTTACTTGCACTATTTTGCCATGTCATCCTTCTAGAAATAATTGGATACCAGGATAATGGGTAACTTATCTCAAACATCCATCCCACTCGTTTTTGTCGTCACCTAAGAATTTGCTATGTAATACGGAATTCGTTTGCATTAAGCATTAAAGGCAGCCCTTTAAAGTTAGAAATTGACGATTTGTTAGTTTGATAACACAACTATCACGGATGTAAGGTCTGCCGTAGTGCTTACGTCACCGTGATCGATGAAAGAAGACGTGCTGCGCCATACGGGAATTGGTCGCTCATCACTGGGCGTCGTCCCTTGTGACTTCTAAGGAGGCCATCGTCCCATTTACTGTGTAGAGTTAGCAGATGGATGGGGGAGGGGGAGGAGGATGATTGCTGTTTTTTTTTCTCGTTTTGACCAGCTTTCCTAGGTACCTGTTGTTTTTAACTTTGATAATCGCCCTTATAGATGAATCATCGAACAATATAGCTTTTATTTTGGAATTTGTTCTGTCAAGGCTGTGAGAAAGCAGGATAACAGGATGAGTGGAATGAAAGGCTGGGCAGTGGTTAATTCATTTTAGCTAGGCTTTCCAATTTCCGATGAACATGAGTTCAGCACGCATGCCTTCTTGCTACTGAGAGGATGTACAAAGTTCTATGTGGCTTCTGAGCTGGCTTAAGAAACCAACAATTCTATGCATGAAAGTCTACGCATTTACTAAGATGAGCAGCAGATCAGTCTCGTACCCAAGTGTAGATTGTGATGCATATAATTCAATGAATATATATATATATATATATATATATATATATATAATATAGTTTAGATCCAGCTTCCTGTTAAAACTGTGCAAGAATCAACTGTACCTAGAAAGACGCGAATATCAGCCGTCAGTGATAGAGGTCACGATCGTCGAATGAAAAAGAGAAGAGGGCGAGGCAGAGAAGATAGTGACGACGAAGAGGTACATTCAATGCTTTGTTTTGAATTAAACTTTGAATTTACTGTATGTCCAAGCATAATTTCCTTTTTTGGTCCCTGCTGAGTTCGCTCGACCATCCAAGCCATCTACCCTTTTTGACTTTGTTGCAACCAACGTTTCAGAAAAAACCACAGAAATTTCCGAGGGTCAACCGCCTAATGTGAGTTTTTCTTCGATAATTGCAGATCTCTTTATATTTTTGTATTCTTTATACTATTTTGTAAGGTGCTTAGATTTAGTTTATGTTTTTAGTTAATAATTGTGCAAAAGACATTTTTTAAAGCACAACTACAACTCTGAGGGGAACAGAGATCACAACTCACTGCAGTTCAGTTCAAATAGAAGGAGTTTCCTTGGAGGTTAGGGTAATTTTTAGAGTTACAGAATTCCTTCATGTTTAAGCATAGAGTAATCTCAGATCTAGCATCTTGAAAGTAATGTTGATCTGATTCAGATCTTGTTCTTGTTTTGAACTGACCTGGTTGAAGTTTTTCTTCTTTTGGAGACCGACTCTAATTTAAGTGCTTATTTTAGAAAAATCAAATTCTGGGAGCGAACGGAAATGGAATCCACAGAAGGGAACTAGTTCGTTGACTCCTAAATTTAATGGTGGGAATAAAGGAAAGCAACGAAGTACAAATCAAGGAGAACGAAGAGGTCCAAGGCTTCAGGAAGAACAATGGAATCAAAGGAACAAGCAGCAGCAATCAACGCAGCAGGCGAATTCGCAAAGGGTAGCAAATAAGTTCGCGAATTCTGCACGGAGCTACCCCTCACAAGATTATGGGCGTAATTTTGTGAACGAACGGTGAGTTTCCCAATCAATGCTAATTAAAACAGTTGTGTGAATTGGGAAATGTATCTTTCCTTCTGCTGCAGAAATTCAATGCCAACGCAAATCTCTCATAAGTTCGGAGGACAGAGCATTGTTCCTTATACGTCAATGAAAAACATGGTTCCTCTCACTGATGATGCAACACAAGGTTTGCGCCCGCTTTTCTTTTGCATTTCTGAATAATGTTTTCCGTACATCCAGCATTTTCCAATATGCGAATTAGTAACGGCCCAAGGAATGATGCTCCCAACAGAACTTTTCCTCCACCTATCCAGCATTTCGGAAGAAATCAAAATACTCTCCCGCAGTGGAAAGTTGGAGATCAATGCAAAGCGCCATGGACAGACGGATCGGTGTATTTTATATTGTTGCATATGTTTTAAAGCAGGTTATTATGGTGTTTCGTTTTTAGTACTATTTGGCTACAGTCGTGAATCTTGGTCCAGCAGATATGTGTGTTGTTCGCTACAATGAATATGGGAATATAATGACGGTACCACAAGCAGTTCTACTGTTAGTGTGACAAAACCAAGGAAAGTAAGCGGTGATGGATACCTTTATGGAGATCTTTATTGCTGTTAGAGTGTCAATCTTTCTCGGGGAAATTGATGAGCTCAATATCTTTAGTGCGTAAACCTCTTGGTGTCACTCTTTTTTTAGAAGAAGTCTAGCTCCTACAAAATTTTTGGTTTTCTTTTCTTCTTTTAACGGTCATTTCCTGTGCATTCTTCATTTTCTTGATTTTGTTTTATTGTTATGCAGAGTCTCCAATAAAAATATTTTGAATTGTTGGTCTACTAATGACGTTTGCCGTTGTTCATATTGCTGTGCTTGCTGTGTGCGATTTTAGAATAAACAAAGAAATAGACCTGGTGTGGATGCCATGTTTTACAGTTTTATACACTCACTTTTCACTGTTAATATTCGATTTTCTGCTTAAACCGATTGTTCCATAAAATTGGATGATCTTTAGAATCTTTTGGAGGCAACTTTTGTTTTTTTTTTCACTTACATCCACCCTTCATTGACTTGGATATAGGCAATAAGCCCAAAGGTAGTTGATGGATTCCGCAACGTTTGCGCTTTTCGTGCACCATCTTTTAGAAGAGAGGTTATTTTTCGTTCGAGCAAGCATCTAGAGAAAAGTGTTGTTTAATATTCACTCATACTAAGTCAGCTGTTCTGAGTGATGAGATATTAGAAAATGGTGGGGTATTCCGCTTGCACTGTGTGCTTAAGCTAATCTCATACATTCTCATTCTCGTACATTCTCATTTAGTGCCTTACCCTTGGTTGTACATTCTGACATTAATCGATGTGTCGGGCTCATTCAATGGATTCGTTTTCTGTTAGAACATATGATCTATTAGGAATTGAATCTATAGTGAACTTCAACATGTAAATTATTGTTAAGCAGTATTCCATCGATCTCGTTGTGGGCCTTCGCTGATGTCAAAACTGGCCGGTGCGACGGCAAAAGTGGTCAAAGGTGTTACGAAGCTAAAACCAACCAGGTAAAATATGAACACCTCTGTTTGCGCTGACCTGGACGAACTAGTGGAAATGAATTGCAGCGAAAGCGTAGGTCACCTATCTATACATAAACACTTGCGCCTATAAGCTCAGGTTTCAATAGTACCTTCAACACATTTTGTTTCATGGAATCGGAGTGAAACTTACCCACTTTAATTAAATTTATTAACTTTATGTATGTCTCTTTAGTAAAATTTCCGTTAAATTCTTTTTTTTTGCGGCTGGTACTTATATTTGCATATTTAGCACACTTTTCTTGGAAAAAATAACTTGATTATATTATCTGTCCACCGATATGACAATGACTTGTAAAATTACGCACTGAAAATGATAGCAGGAAATACGCTAGAGCAATTGTTCACGAGTCCTTCCTGTATCACAACTAATCTTTTACCTTCTTAATATTCATTACTTTATAATTACGGTGTGGCAGTTCGATACTTATTTGTACACTTAAGAGTTGCACTGACGCTTACTCCTGACGCAGTAAAACAGGTGCGATATCTTCTTGAAAATCAGAAGGATGCTAAAGCGCTTAAGGTATGAATGAAATAATTCTCCAACTCTAGTGCTGGTTCTGTTCGTTTTTTTTTAACAGATAGGCGTTCGAACGAAAGGTTGTAATGGACTCACATATACGTTAGACTATGCGAAGGAGAAGGCGAAGTTCGATGAAGAAGTTGTTCAGGTTGCAATGTATTTGTCACATCACATTTGTTACTCACAACTATCATATTCGTATTGTATCATATGGATTTTCTTCTCTGCAGGATGGGGTCCGTATCTGGATTGATCCGAAGGCTCAGCTTGGTCTGCTGGGCACTGAAATGGACTACATCACCGATCGACTGAGTTCCGAGTTCGTCTTCCGAAATCCAAACATCAAGGGCACATGCGGTTGCGGAGAATCTTTCAGTTTATGACCTTAAAACTAGTCAGCTTCTAATGGTGTATGCGGTTCACCGACATAGGTGCATCTCCCATGCTGTAAGCTAGAAAGAAATTGTGTATGTGTAGATATTGTAAGTCGTTACAAATATTTTGTTCTAGTAGTATTGTACGTCTTCAGAGATGCTCCTCTTCTTTGTGTCTAGTTCCTGACTTTAATGCCTCGTTTGCACCTCATGCTGTGTAATTTGCGTTAATCGACCAGGTAGTTAGCGTCGAATATGGCGCGACCTCGCGTCCGTTTTGTGCGTTAGCATAGTGTTGATAGTTCTGAGATAGACTAATTTAGATATACTTGTATGTAAGAAAATATATATTACTATTGTTGTTGTTATTGCGAAATTTAAACGGTCTCGTCGTCTTTTACTTACTCATAATTGTCTATCTTAAATGCTTACACATATGTACCTGCATAAGAAGCTTAAAATTTTCCGCGTAGATATGGCACCAAGCGAAACGTCAAAAAAGAACGTGAAGAAGGCGTCCAAAATGTCGAATCCTGTGGAGAAACTTCAGTGCTTGCCTGCACACGAAGATCGAAAAACTCTGGATGGGTATGTCCACGTGCTTGATCTCCCTTTCAGCGAATACATCTCTCTTTTCGTCCTGTGGTTTCTTCTATCTGTTCTGATTGGGGTAGCAAATGTTAGGTGATTATTCCGCGATATATATATATATATATATATATATATATATATATGCGTTTATCTTTTTTTCTGTTACGTAGTTACTTAGATGCTTCGAAGAATGCTATTGTTCTTCTCCACAGGAAGTCGATTACATTTATTTGGCTTTTTCAGTTTTTTCCTTATTAATTCTTTCTAAGTTTTCTTCCCATTAGTATGCAAAGAAAAACAATTTGATGCGAAATACCTTAGACGTGCTATAGTGTCCGACATCACATGGCGTGTAGATTGTTCTAAGACTAATCAAGTTCATTTACAGAAGAAATTTCTAGATCTTAATTGATCATTTTACATATACATGCTACTCATGCATCGGTTCTATGATTCCTATTTTTATTTTGGTTTAGAGAAGTTATTGCCTTCGAAGCCTTCTGGGCAACCCATCTTTCTAGTGAACAAACAGCATGGGTATTCGATCTTTTCAAGGAAAACATGTATGAATTGTAAGTAATATATTGCTTTATTGAATCATCCTAGTCATAGCATTTTCGCTAGTAGGCCTTGTTTCAGTGTTGCACAACATTGTAGTGTTTCAGATACTCAATGTCACAATGGGGGTGGGATCCTGAGTCCAAGAAACAAGAACTTGGCGCAACAACTGCCAGGTAAGTTCCCGTTTTGATGGCATTTTTTCACTATGACTGCCCCGTATAACTAGCTTTTAGGTTTATCATTGCTAGAAATGCACTGGGCGAAAATATTGGCTACACGCATTATCGATTTGATATGGATCATAACTGCCCAGTGTTGTACTGGTGAGTTCATTAGCTGAACGCTCATCATAACTTGGTTCTATGTCTCACAATATACTGATATTTGATTCTCGATAGCAACTTCAAAATTATTTCCCGTAACTTTCCTTTGTATTTGATATTTTGTGTAAAGGATCTGATTATAGCGATTTTCATTCTATCTATTGTTTGCGCTCAACATCTCCTATTTAAAACCAATCAATTAAATTTATAGTTGGGTCAAAACGACATGAAGAAGGGACAGTTCCGTAAGTGGCTACGCTCGAAGCCCGCGATGGAACATAGCGGTTGGGATTGGTCCTGGTAAAGATCATCGCTACCGCCACCTATCTCTGCAGTTCGCCATGGTCCTACCTCGATTCCAACCGCTGTCTCCACCGCACCGCTTCGCGCGCAGCCGCTTCCGCAACTGTCCGTGCTCATGTCATTTTGACCCAACGATACTCCCTTTATGGTGAGTATCTTACTTGGAAGCTGACTCAAGCTTCTTTTTCCAGCTATGAAATCCAAGTTCAAAACAAATATCAGAAAAAGGGTGTAGGGACTCTCCTTATGCAAACACTGGAAACACTTGCAGAAAAGTAAGTAATTTTACTGCTCACTCAGGAACTTCTATTAAATTCTTATGTTTGTGTTATGTTCTACGCTGACAATTTTCCCTCCAAAACTTCAAACTGACTAATTCAGGACCGGTATGGAAAAAGTGATGGCCACTGTGTTTGCTTTCAACGAGAAGTCGCTTGGATTCTTTCATAAACTGGGGTATGAGACTGACGTCACTTGTCCAGATGAGAACCAAGGACGAGATTACCTAATTTTGAGTAAAACGATCAGTTGACGCAGGTTTTATTGAATTTTCAGCAGTCAGTTCTTTTGTGTGCTGCATAGAAGAATTTCAAATTCGCCACATTATCTGATTATCTTGTCTAGTACTTTCTCTTTCAAAAATAACTGCCACTATCTTCTACACTGCTTCTGATGAGCTACGATTTTTCTTGATTTGTTTGCTTTTACGATTAGATGCGAAATTCATTAAGAAGTCATTTTCAGTTTGGTTCTACCTCGGATGCGAAAACTAACTTATGTGTCATTGTAAGCATTGATATCATTGTCGCTGAATTTAAGGGCAATCAGGTTGTTTCTTTTATCACCGGTAGTACATCCATTGATCACTCGTTTCCAACAGGTATTTTTCTCATGTTTAGCTATTGTTGTCGCTTCATTGATTATCCTCTATATAAAAAGAATTCCTGTTGGGTACTAAGTGCGCTATTGCAGTTGTTGTATGTACATGTATGCAGGTACGGCAGTCTAGAGTTATAGCATGATCAGAGCGACATGAAACACGGTGCAGTTGCATAAGCGGCTGCGCTCGAAGCGATGCGATGGAGCGTAGCTATTAGGATCGAGTGGGGACACACGCTAGTACCTCTCATCGCTGCAGTTCGCAATGGTCCCACCTCGATTTCAACCTATAACCCGACTATATCTTAGGGAAACAGACAAAGTCATAGTGTAAGACGGCTTTGGGTTAGGTCAGTACTGATATCATTTGCAATCTTCGGAATCACTGATAATTCTACCGGTGGTACATCTCATTCTAGATTGACATACATGCGAAAAGAGGTTGTTTATTGCTAGTTAATTATTAATTACCACCAGTCTGAACATCAGGCTAAAGCCGGACTTCAGAATTTCTGTGTGTTCACTTCGCTCCCCTTCACTGATCAACGAAAATCAACATTAGTATCCTTTTCCGTGAAATTAGACTTATGTACCTCTAGCAATTTTTTTTTCTTCATTATAAACAAAGGCGAAAGATTTAATAGTTTTCTTTCTAAACGCGTCAGTTCTACATTTGGAGAACATTCGAACTTCAGCTTCAAACTCTCCTTCGATAATATAATGTACACAATTTGAAAGTATTACTCGAAATATGGATTTTTCCCATTATTCCCTCCAAGAGCCATCAAAAAACTATGTTTTAGCACAAAATGACGTGAAAGACATCAGCCCACTGATGAAGATAACATTCTACGTCAGATCTATAAACTGCTGGGTACTACTTAAGCAGCTGTTTGCATGAGTGTTTCCACTTTCTGGGGAAGGCATGTTATTAACTTCTGGCAGACGAAGGAATTACAAGGAATTAGATGGGCGAAGGAGTCATAAAGGTGAAAAGCAACGCGCCTAGTGTCCACGGGTATGAAACGCCCCATTTACCTCTTGCGACATGGACACGAAGTTATTGCGCACCATTTCGATGATGCGGGACCCGTCTCACCTCACTTTGTAGCTATCTGGTGCCGGCGTACCAATCCGACGCCACTGGACCCATAGCAACCCATTTTATAGCTATCTGAAACCGGGGCACCAATCCGACGCCGAGTGGGCCCGTCACACCCTCTTTTTTGAATTTCGTGACACACACACACACACACACACACACACACACACACACACACACACACACACACACACACACACACACACACACACACACACACACACACACACACACGCACGCACGCACGCACGCACGCACGCACACACACACACACACACGCACGCACGCACGCACGCACACACACACACACGTGAAAGACTAAACCCGTTATTGTATAGGATGATCATGATAATTGAACGTACCAGGTCAGTGGAGTACAGAAGTGTTTCGAAACACATGAATAGCATTCCGTATGTATCATTCTGCGGATCGCTTCTTGCATACTACTTTACTTTTGGTAGATTCAGAATGCCGAACCGAGAAAGAATAGAAATGAAATTTCCACACCGATGAAAGAGCCAAAAGGTAATTGAAAACATTTTATTCAAACATGACACCATGAGACGTTCACACTGAGTCTAGATTTAATATTCCAAGCTTTGTAGAAAGGCAAAGAACATGACATGATTATATGTTCTGGATCATTTGTATCCATTTATGCAAGTTAAGGTTTCCTAGTTAGTCTGAGATAATGTTCAGTGAAATCTTTAAGTCTGGAGTTTAGTCTTTGTGGTAGCCACCCTGCCTCACGTAGGAAGTTTAGTAGAACTTGATGCACGAACAAATACTGTTGGTCAGTCTGAAACAGTGTTCATTTATGTTTAGGTGCGGAAAGTAACTATAAGTATTGTCAATAACTTTACCTGAATGCAGTTATTTCGTTGCGCTCTTAGCTGTTGTAAATATCCGTCCATTTTTTCAAGTTGTTCGCCTCTTTCAAGTATTTCCATGGCATTTTCTATCAAAACCATTGTCCCCGTCCTTCCAATACCAGCGGAACAATGGATTACAATTGGTGTTCTAAATTGGAAAAACCAGAACTGACATAATTCTGTTTAGAAACCATCTTAGCGTACCTAACAGAGCGAACTTGATAAAGAAGATAAAGTGGCGCCAAATCTGCTTCGGGGACACCTCGATCAGGCCAATCTATCCAATGGTAATGTTTGCACATTTGTGGCGCATGACCCATAATCGTTACTTCAAGATAGGTAACTTCGACCTTCGTCTTCGTGTTGAACGGAAAAGACAACTAGAAATAAGTGTTTTTTATCGTTGTAATAGTGAAGCTTGCGACGACATCATATGTATGACTGCCATTTTTCCATAAACTGTTTTTATACAGAGTCCTATTAATGTCTAGGAAGTATCTGTAGGAATGAAAGATTTTTAAATAAACTGTTGTATACGCATAAATCTTCGTCCTTTTGCGATTTTTCTTCTTACTTTTGTTCGTCGTGCGTAAAACTCGTAAGAACGACGGAATAAATCGGTAAAATTTAGCACGTTAGAAATAATAGCAAGGCGATGGTTTTAATATTTACAAGAAATATTTAAACTTCTTCCAAAGGACTGGTAGGTGCCAACCGCTACATCTTTCGCTTACTCCTTGTTAAATATGCAAAGTTAATTATATTACGAATTTCAAGGGGCCGCGTATAGAACCTGTTCGTGATTGGTAACTGCTCGTGGTGGTCCTGCTTCAATTAAATCAGGCGTTCGAGTGTACGCATTGGGAACGTACAAACTATATAACCTGCACTGTTATATGGCGAAAGATTTCCATATATTGCAAAAAGGTGCTGTCGTCCAGCACCATCCCAGAGCATATATCCTGAAACGTCGAATGCCTGAGGGAAACATGGAATCTTTGGCGACAAACATCTATCTCCTTACGCTGAACTGCCGGTCGCTGTCAAGTGAACTGCATATCGCACTCTACATAGACTGCGATTTCTGCATGCACCGCTTGCTGCATTGCAGGAAACACGCATCAGGGATCGCCCTTCTCATCAGTATCGACAATTACGTCATCTTCTGCGGCGATGCTGATGAAGGGAAAGTAGGAGGCTGCGCAATAGTTGTTAGGAGCGATTATAGGAGGTCTGAAAGACGAAGAACGCGGAACGAATTTCCACAAACGTGTGTCTCTTCATGTTGGAGTGCGGATCAGGAAGAAGCTTAGCGATGCGGATTCCTTCACAAGGTGCGTCCAGGACGCTGCAAGGGAAACGCTGCCGGTTCTATTGCCGCGGAAGAAGTTCACCTTTGCATCTATGGAGGCAAAATCCACGCACAATTCTGTATGTGTCGCCCGCAGCACTGGTGACTTTAAAGGCATCACTCCACGAATCTGAGGTGGTGCAGATTTCAAGTGGAGTATTCGTATAAAGGATGGGAGACTACGGAGAGGGGGGTGATTCCGTCCATTTCTTCCTAATTGCCGTAAAAAACGGCCCGGAAGATACGGCTTCATTCGTTTTGGCGCACCATTTTGTACAAGAGGTTCGATTGGAGCGCGCCAGTCTTGTGCGGCGCCGCATCTTCCGGGCCGTATGTTACGGCAATTAGCAAGAAATGGACGGAATCACCTCCCTCTCCGTAGTCTCCCATCCCGTATACGAATACTCCACCTGAAATCTGCCCCACCTCAGATTCGTGGGGTGATGCCTTTAACCAGGAATAGCGTCTTAGAAGGAAGTTGCGTCGTCAACTGCAACAAGACGGCGATAACGAGTGGACGTCAAGTGCAAAGGAGTTTGAAAAGGCGTGGGAGGACAAGAACCCGCGGGAAGCCTATGCTTTACTAAAACAGTATAGCGGCAAAATGAAAAGATGTTCTCCTGTCCCTAACATTACCAATGGAGTGGCTGTCGATGAAGCAGCCCTTCCAATTTGGAGGGATCACTGCAAGACCTTGCTGAACCGACAGACACCGTCAGCTTCTGAACTCGAGCACGTTCATAGGCCGACATATGCGGTTAACGAGGAGCCACCGACCGAGTCGGAGGTTCTAGTCTGTATTCAAAAAATGAAGGATAGAAAATCTGGTGGAGATGACGGGATTAGTGCAGAAATGTTGAAATATCTTCCTCCGTCTGGGATTCGCGAGGTGACAAAGATCATCCGTTCAATATAGATAGACGAAAAGATACCTGACTCGTGGAGACACGCCATCATAATTCCCCAGGAAGTCATCCGTCGCGGAACCTAGGAACTATCGGGGAATCTCTTTGTTGCATGTTATGTACAAGGTTTTGGAGCGGATTACCCTGGACCGACTTATTAAGCATCAAGAAAAAACAACAGGCGACGAGCAAGCTGGATTTCATCCTGGTCGATCTATGATTGACTAGATGTTTATCATTATTAGGGTGATCGAAATCTGGCAGCGGTATTCCAAGCCAATGCAATTAGCTTTCTGGACTTTGAAGCCGCTTTCGACTCTCCTCATCGAGGCCTTCTTCTCAACGCGCTCCTCGCCGATGGAGTACCAGGAAAGTTCGTTCGCTTGCTTGATGATAAGAATCAAGGAACAACTGCTGCTGTTCGAACAGCCGAATGTGCAATGCCGTTTGAGGTGGTGACTGGAGTTAGACAAGGGGCAGTGGCAGGACCCTTCCTGTTCCCAACTTCGCTATCGCTGGCATCATGCGAAGAACAGTCCATTGTGTCCTGGCGACATAGTCTTAGCACCATCAGGGTACCCCTTGACCGATCTTGAGTACGTCGACGATTTTGTTATATTCATAGAAAGAAGTGCGAAAATTCTACATCTTGTCAACCATGTGTCGAAGCTGGCTACATCCTATGGACTACGTATACGCCCTAATAAATGCAAGCAGATTTGGATCTCTTCGAGACTTCGAACGGGGGAATTATGGTTAACGGACAACCGATCGGATTCGTCGATAAGTTTTGTTACATGGGCTGTATGCTGAAGTCAGCTACGAGAAAGACATTCAGCAAAGATGCGTTAAGGCACCACCGCTAAAGCATTAAATACCTTAGCGAAATTTCTGTGGTCGACCCGCATTATCAACGAAGCCAAGCTGCGGGTCTACCTATTCGCAATTCGCCGCATCATGATGTACGGATCAGACATGGGCAGCACCAATTACGGTGATGGATAGACTTGACTGCACGGAAAGAAAGGCCACCTGGCCGAAGACGGAAGTTCTGGGCTAAGGTGGTGAAAAAGGACCTGAGGACACTCGGTGTGGACAGGCAGTTCAGGCCCGACGTAAAGTTTTGACGGGTATGGAATAGCGAGGAATGGATTGGTACCGTTCAAGATTGAGAAGATTAGACAGAGCTATGTTCAAGGACGGCACACCTCGGCGAAGATGTGGATAATCGCTCAGGCAATTACATCAGTCCGCCGATTAAGTCAGGTAAGTCACAAACCTCTTCTCGATCTCTGAATTTGACAGAAACGCCACCCTGGAAAGTTAGGAATTCATCTTCTTTTGTGGGATAGTACACAGCACACTTGCTTTCCCTCTAAACATTAAAAAAAAACATTAAGGCTAAAAATTCGATGTGAAGTTCCTAGTTGTGAGCCGTGTTCTCGGAAGCGTTTTATAGAGGATCAAAACGAAATGAGGCTCCGTGCAGTTGCGTAAGCGGCTGCGCTCGAAACGGTGCGGTAGAGCGGAAGGAGTAGGATTGGGGGAGGTCCCTGCTAGCACCACTGGTCGCTGCAGTAGCTATGATGATCTCACTCACATCCCAAACACTAGCTCCACAGCGCCGCTTCGAGAGCAGCCGCCTACACAACTGCACCGAGCTTCACGTCGTTTTGACCCGCACATAATCCCTTTGTTTTTTACATCCGTTTTCATACTGGGATGGTATACCTCCAAATATTCGATACATATGATATCGTCTATGATCACAATTTGTAAAGCCGTAACGTTTATGAGAACTGCTCATAGGATTACAAGAAGAGCGTTGTAATACCTTTTCAGTAAGATTGCATAACATTAGGATCACTTCCGCTTCCTCCTGTACAACCATGCACCAGAATTCAGAACATGTTGTTTGCAAGGGTCCCTACTTCATTTCGTGAAGTATTTTGGAATCTCTCATTGGTAGTACGTGACTCACTTGAGTGCAGATGAATCTTCTTGGATTATTTGGTGAAGCCACAAAGTTGGCATGTATGTAAGAGCAGGAGCCGATTTTAAGAACGACACGATTATTGTCAAGGCAGCCGACGTCCTGCAACTGTTTTTCGGATGCGAAACGCAAAGTTAACAGGTACCAGTTACCTTATAACGATTCTTTCCGTGAGGAATTTGAGACACGAATTCCGTCATCTTCGAAGGATCGTTGCTCCTCTTCATCTGGCGGAAATCTGCTGACAAACCAATGGGAGTCCTCCTGAGGGCATGCTCAACAAAAGGCCGTATCTACAAGCAGCTATTAAGTGATGCGTATAAATAATGGAGGGTGTAGAGGAATACGGAAGGGAGCGTTCCACCTAGAGAAGTTCTATGCTGGGAATTGTACAGTTAAATGTTGCATCCTCGTGAGATAGCAATTCCTTAGTTTTCTATCGTCGTTTCGTTCCTCATCTAGATGAAAGTCGGACATTCGTATTCGTGACCAGCTTTCGACGACCTACTTTGTTCTCAACCTACTGTTGCATTCAGTTGAAAGTCATAAGTAAGCTGCTCCTCTGTCATTGCAGCTGTCGTCTAAAGCTCGTAGTTAAGTAGGCGGTCACGAAAGCTGGACTTAAATGCGTCACCCCACGAATCTGAGTGGTACGGTTTTCAGGTGGAGCATTCGTATACGGCATAGTAGATTATGAAGAGGTGGGTGATTCCGTCCATTTCTTCGTAATTGCTGTTAAAAACGGCCCGGAAGATGCGGCGCGTACACAAGGCTGGTACGCTCCAATCGAACTCTTTGTAGGAAATAGGGGCCCGGAACGCCCGAAGCCGTATCTTCCGGGCCGTTTTTTACGGCAATTAGGAAGAAATGGACGGAATCACCCTCCTCCCCATAATCTGCTATCCCGTATATACTCCAGCTGAAATCTGTACCACCTCAGATTCGTGGGGTAATGCCTTTAATGTAAGACGAATGGCTGCATAACGACGCGTCTGCAGTGAGTTCGTGCACTGCGCTTACTCTACATCATGCAGGATGTAGTGTGTAGGATTTTTCTTTGCTTTTTAAAAAGGGTTGGTTGAATTCTTGAAGTTCCTCTTTGGACGCCGGTGCAAACTCCGCCCACATAGTAACCCGAGTGAAATCACGAAGAGTCGGTAAGTTAGCAGCATCCATTTTTGCCGTTATGAAAATTTTTGGCCGTTTCCGATTGATTCCAACTTATATATTGCGATTTGCGAAAGTATCTCGTAATCAATCACCAAACAGTAGGAGGCCACAACGAATTTTGAACGATTTTTTTAGCTACTAGGTTCAAGGTGGGGTGGGTGTAGCGCAGTCGGTAAGCGGCGGCGCTGTGGCTGCACGATTGAATGTTGGCTCGAACTGTCTGAGATTTGCCTGGGAGGAAAAAAATGACTTGACAGATGGAAGTGATTGTAAGGCAGTATGCGCGTTCATAAATCTTGAACGGTTCTAAATTAAAGGACGAAATTGACAATAGTACGGAAACCTTGGGGAAAACGTAGAGTTCGGGTTGTAAATTACGGAAATCAGCGTGACTCCGTTCAAAAACCCCCAATCGACCTGAAAAACGGGAAAATCGGAACCGCCTTAGTTCTTACAAACGCTAGAATGCGTCACTCTTGTATGTTCCTGTTCCGTCAGCAGTCTGCTCATCAGTTTTACTTAAATAGACCTATGAGAGGAACTCATTACTCTTTAACCTCTTGCTTGTTGACGCACCTCATGAAAGAAAGTAGCGCGGTGCAGCTGATTTCGTAGGAAGGAGCGCCGTCTTCTACGTGTTTTTTTTTCACGTGTCGCATTGTAGTGCAAGTGATGAAAGATCAATGTCTTTTCACGAGTCTATTCAAATGAAACAGAGGAATGAGCTACTGAGGGGACTGGAACGCGTACATGGACGTGCTTTCTGATGTACCTCGTAAGAATTAGAACGATTTTCACTCCAATTTTTACGACTGCCTTTAAGGGAAAATGAGAGTATACACGCTAGTTTCCGCAATCTAAAACCCGAACTCAACGTTTTTCCTTACCACATCAACATCGTAACACGCTGCTTTTAAAGTCGAACGCGTAGACGCAGAAACGTCAACGCCAATCTGCACTTTATCGTGTAAAGTTTAGGTTTCAGGCGGACCCTTAGAAAGCCATTTCGACGAATGCAGACAAACTATTATATTTGATCAATTATGATGGTTATGGTAAACAACATAATTACTAAACCAACAAAGCCTGTTTAATGGTTGAGACCCCAAGAAACATGGTTAGACAGCCATTACCACCACTGTTTGGGTGCCCCCAATTACGTTTCCTATTCACTTTTTGTCGTTTTCGCTCTCTTTCGTACAACAGTGCCTGATGGGCCTACGTGGTCATAACAAAGCTCTTTCCGAATAGCTTCGTTGTGTGTTTTGCTCCGAGGACGCCTCTAAGGTCTTCGTTCAGAGTGATTTAATTTTTCTCCCATTTTCAAATAAAGGCATCACCCCACGAATCTAAGGTGGTACGGATTTCAGGTGGAGTATACGGGATCGTAGATTATTGAGAGAAGGGTGATTCTGTTCATTTCTTCCTAATTGACGTGGTTTTTTATGCACCGATCTAAGGTGGTACGGATTTCAGGTGGAGTATACGGGATCGTAGATTATTGAGAGAAGGGTGATTCTGTTCATTTCTTCCTAATTGACGTAAAAAACCGCCCGGAGGCTTCAGGCGTTCCGGCGCACTATTTTCTACAACGAGTTCGATTGGAGCGCACCACCCTTGTGCGCGCGCCGCATCTTCCGAGCCATTTTTTACGGGAATTAGGAAGAAATGGACGAAATCACACCCCTCTCCATGATCTACTATCCGGTATACGAATACTCCACCTGAAATCCGTACCACCTCAGATTTGTAGGGTGATTCCTTTAACTGTGCATGATTAGCGTTTGTAGTAATTGGAATCATAGTAAGATCTCAAAATTCATAACAGAAGGCGAAGTATGAGCATACATGTAAAAAGTGGTGCAGTAATCCTAGAAACTGACTTCTTTATGGAGACGCAATCAAATCAGGAGGAATTATGCATTGAACTAGCGAGAAATGGTTTCCTTGGTATTATGACCAGAAAAGTTGAAAATTGTGGAAAGTTACATTTGAAGGTTGGATGGAAATTAAATAAACTATGATCTCAAAGATGGAAAACGACTTGATCGAGAATGCTTAAGCTCTTTCAGACAATGCCATCTGAAAAGTCAGTGAAAAACTATAAAAAATAAAAAGAAAAGTCTCCGAAGAATTTTCAGCATACTCTAGAAGTAGCTCAGTGAATCGCTCCACCGTAGACGCGTCGCATCGTCATGACGAAACCCCTTTTACGTGTATTTCTCTCCTCAAACCCAAAACGAACTCCAGAATCATATGAGGGATCAGTAATGGCTAAAACAATAGTAGACTTATCTATCAGGAAAACATTCATGGATCCTTGGAAATTGCATAATTCTGAAAACGATTTAGTTTCAATGCGTCATTTATGCCACTGGCAGTTGTATGGAACTTGTTATGGAAAAAGGAGGAATCTGTTTTTAAGTCACAAAAAACTGCTTGCAATTAAAGGCAATTTTTGCGGAGATTTTTGATGTTGGACCCTTTTTACTAGAAGTTAAGTTTTAGGACGTGATTTGTTAGTATTATTACTGGTACTATTAAAAAGTATTATTATTAAAATTGAGCTAAATTAAATTAAAATTAAAGTATTACTAAAAATACGGTGAGGTCCAGAAAGCGGATGGTATCTGAACAAGTCTACACCCTTACGACAAATAGAATGAGAGAATTTCTTCGTTTAGATTGTCGCATAAATGATTTCCAATTTTTTGAATGACTTTCTATTGTAGATTTTTCAAATGCGAAGAGATCTGAGCTCAGAAGTATGCTCCATTCCTAATAACAAATCCACGCCAAGGTCCGGTGAACATGTCGATTCTTTCCTTACAGAAATTCTGGGAGCTGGAGAGACCAACGAATATCTTCCTCACTTCGTCCTCAGTTGTGATCTTCCCTGCATCCAGTAAGTTGTGAAGAAAAAGTAATGATTGAATGGAGTCTGAGACAACCAGGGTGGAGGATTACCAATCAGCTGTAGTGTAGTGTAGTCGTTGTCGTCGTGAAAAGCGATTTCGGTCTGCTTTCAGCGTGTGTGACCGACAACAGGAATGGAACATCCTCATGAGGCGGAGGTTAGGCTTCTGGACAAACGAACTTCTTCAACACGATCCAATTACTGTCTCTTCTTCATGAGACTTTTGAACGTGGCACTATTCTTATGTCCAGGGATGAACGTATAAAAAAACCGAGTCTTCTTTGAAAAGAAAGAAGGGTGAGGTACTATCTTATCTTCACTCTCGCAAGGTCTAACGCCTACACCACATCGACCGATTTCTGGACCCGACTAATCAGAATTACCCAGCTAACAGTCGCCATCCTTGAATTTGTCGAACTACGTCCTGTAAGAGCTAAAGTCCTCGCCGTATACTTGTACTATTTTGGCGTGGGGTCAGGTTACTTCCAAGCAGGAATTGTGACAGAGAAGGAATTCGTGATGAAGGTCCTGATGATAATACTAGTGTTAAACAGTAAAATGTACGGAGCAAGCTGAAGTATGAGATAAAGGGTGGAAAAAGCCCAAGAGGAAGGTACTTGGGAAGTACAGATTATCAAAATTGGAATAAGATTAAGTGGCAACCTACTTTTCGTACTGTTTAAGTAACTGCATGGTGTTTCATGTCGTTTTGACCCTATTATGTATTACGCAGTAAATTCCGTCACGCATTGTTGCAATTTATTGTGGGTGGAAGAGATCTCTCCCCTACATTCGGCAGTCACCCGTTAAGAAACGGCGATAGAAACAGAAGAATTGGATGTCATTGACAAAACAACTAGTAGTTTTACGATATCTACAATATGTACCTGCTTACGACGCATCTTTTTCATTTTCCTATCTTTTGGTGACGTCAGGTAATTCCAACCTTCCTGGGTTTCTACTCGATTATTTTCCGAGACTTCGTCGAACGCTTTGGTTAACTCATCTTGTTTGGAATTCTTCCTAAATTTTCAGAACTATGTTAGCTGCCCATCTTTTAATATTCTTACGTTTTGGGTGCAAACCTCAGTTTGCCGGGTGACAACGAATGGCGAGGTGTGCTTGGTGAGCCTTAATGAATTTGTGATTAGAAATACAGTACAACAAGAGCGGTTCGATTTATGTACGGAAAACGCGGAAGCCGACGAATTACAAGGTGGTGCGGTTTTCTACCGTTTGCAGTTGGCGGTGAGTATAGTAACTAGTATCTGGAACTATGGGGTGCTACCAAACGAGCTGTCTTCGTGCAATGATCGAACTTGGAGAGTATTTCATCAGCGTGGAATGATATACTTCCAACAGTCGACTGTAACTTGAAGTTCACGTGTAGGTTATCGTTTCTTGTCAAGTTACTGAGAGAGGGTATGGTGCTCGGGATGGTGATTTCGTGCAGAGGATTTTTCAGCACACCAATGATAGCTATTGTGTTATTTCGAATCAACTTGGGTTTTTAACAAAGTCATACCAGTGCGTTACGTATGATAATGTTAGATAATCATCTATCGAACAATCTTAATTTTATATTTCAAACTAAGTTTCAAAGTTCTTTCCTAGACGCCGTTTCTTAGCAGTATGGTAAGCCCGCCAGAAATGGTTCGTTGTGTATCTCGAAGGTGAGGGATGCTTCGACTATGTTCTAGTACTAGTTTACTCTCTATTTTCGTACCTCTTCCTTTTTTGTTTCTTCACAAGTGAAACTATTTATTTCAAAACCCGAAATGGTACAGAACTTGGGCTTCCATGAAAGGAGTCGGAATTCTCTTCGACTTCATCACTCAGAAATTACTATGTCAAACATTGTAAGTACCGATACCACGCCTTATAAAGGAAGGAGTTTTAAGCAAGTAGCGAGTAGAGGGTTGAAGTATCATGCTATATAATAACGAACTTAGTCCGCTGTCACGTGTTTGTGTGTGTGCGTGCGTGTGTGCGCGCGTGTTTGCGTCTGCGTTTGTCTGTGTCTGTATGTCACGAAATTCGAAAAAGCGGGTGCGACGGGTCCCACGGCGTCGGATTGGTGCGCCGAAGCCAGAAAGCTATAAAATGGGGTGCGGCGGTTCTAACGACGTGGAATTGTTGTGCCATAGTGCAGTATTATCGCGCAGTAACTTCGTGTGCATGTCGCAAAAGGTAAACGGGGCGTTGCAACCGTTTCATATCCGTGGCGACTGCGCGCGTTGCTTTACACCTCTATGACTCCTCCGTGCGTCTGTTTCCTTGCAGGTTTGCCTCACGTTGGTAACATGCCTTCCTCAGAGAGTGGAAGCACGAATGAAACCTGCTGCTTAAAGGCATCACTTCACGAATGTGAGGTGGTACGTATTTCAGGTGGAGTATTCGTATACGGGATTGAAGTTTATTTAGAGGGAGGTGATTCCGTCCATTTCTTCCTAACTGCCGTAAAAAACGGCCCGGAAGATACGGCTTCAGGCGTTCTAGCGCACTATTTTCTACAAGGAGTTCGACTGGAGCGCGCCGGTCTTGTGCGGCGCCGCATCTTCCGGGCCGTTGTTTACGGCAATTAGGAAGAAATGGACGGAATCACCCACCTCTCCATAGTCTCCCATCCCGTATACGAATACTCCACCTGAAATCTGCACCACCTCAGATTCGTGGGGTGATGCCTTTAAAATACTAGTCAACATTTTACATGATCTGAAGTGGCATGTTATCTTGATTAGTACGATAATATCGTGCATCATTATGTGATAGCTGATGGGGAAAACAAGAAGAAAACCCGTATTCCGAGTAATACTTTCAAATTGTGCCTATATTACATTGGTATGGAAGGAGATGTATTGTTTGAAGCTGAAAGTTTGGATATTCTCAAAATGTAGAAGTGACGCGTTTAGAAAGAAAACCATAAAAGTTTTTACCTTTATTTATTGTAAAAAAGAAAGAAGAAAACGTTGTTAGAAATTCTGATTTCACAGGAAATGTCACTACTATTAATTTTCGATTAATTTTGATTATTCGAATTCAGTGAAGGCGAGTGAAGAGAACACCATAAAAAAGTCTGAAGTCCGGCTTCAGCCGGACGTCCGGATTGATTTGTTGTAAGCCACTGATAATTCTTTAAAAGTTCGGATAAATAAAGTAGTACAAATAAGCATAATAAAACAAATTTCTGATTTTGAACTCGAGGAGATCAAGAGATTTCACAGAGCAGAATCTTTTAAAGTAAGCCTTCATCGAGGTAAAGTAGGAATTTTGCTGAATAGGTCATGTTCGGCTGCAAAATCTTGGCCCTATATAGATTTTTAATTTGATGTGCCCCATCCCTGAATTTCTGATGACCGCAGAAGTACCTGATCAGCAAATGAATGCAGCAGAAAACACAAGTACATCCGGAATGTCTTCAGATTAGAGACATTTGTAGATGTCGTCTAAATTACAAGACGCGTATCACGATTTTGACGTGTTGCTGAACCAACAGCGAAAGCGTAGAGTTCGAAAAGTAGGTTCCGGAATCCAGCGTGGTCCCACTGATCTTTCCCTGATCGTCGTTAAAAACGGCTTGGAAGACGCCTTTTTTACAAGGCCTTCAGCTGCAGCGCGCCACCCTTGTGGTGACCACGCTTCCATCAGTGATATCAGTGATGTCAGATCAGTGATTTCTTTTCACCAGCCTTGACTTTGACTTGACTTAATCGACGGGCGGGTGTTACGGCCTAACACAGCTATCCGCATCTTTTTCGGAGTGTGTCGTCCTTGAACATATCTGAATCGATCCTGTTCGATCTTCAGCTAGAGTTCGCAAAGAAGCGGCGTTCGGTTCGGCGTGTTCGGCGCGAACCGCGTTCAAGAAACGGCCTCGGTAAAAGGAATCAAAAGCGGCTTCAAAGTCTAAGAATGCTAACTGTAGAGTCTTCGTATACCGCTGCCACACTTCAATCACTCTGCTCACAATGAACACCTAATCAATCGTCGATCGACCAGAGCAAAAGCTCTTGCTCGTTACGAGTGGTTTTTTCGCGATGTCAGATTAGTCGATTCAGGTTGATCTGCTTCAAAACCTTGTACGTTACACACAGCAGTGATATTCCTCGGTAATTACTGGGTTCCGTAACACATAACTTCTTGTGGAGAGGAATTATAATAGCGTGTCGCCAGGAGTCAGGAATCCTTTTGTCAATCTCTATTGAACGGATGATCTCCATCATCTTACGAATCCCAGAAAGAGTAAGAAACTTCAGAATTTCTGCGCTGATTCCGTCGTCCCCACCAGTTCTGCCATCCTTCATTTTTTGAATATAGACTAGAACCCCCGACTCAGTCAGTGGCTCTTCATGGTGTATGTCTGTCGTGGTGTATCGTGGTGTATGTCTGTCTTTAGGCGTACAGTTCAGAGACTGACGGCACTTGTCTTTTTAGCAGAGTGTTAAAATGCTCCCTCAAGATGGGCAGGATTGCCTCCTCGACAGCGATTTGGTTGCCTATGTTCAGGACAGGCGAAGACCTCTTCATCTTGCCGCTATACTGCCTTAGTGGAGTATAGGCTTTTCTCTGGTTTTTGTCCTCTCACGCCTCTTCAGACTCCTTCGCTTTTGACGTTCATTCGTTCTCACGATTACGTTTCAGCTGATGATGAAACCTCCTTCTCAGACGCTTCTCCTGGCTGAAGCCACCAGTAGTGCGGGCAACACATACAGAATTGTACGTGGACATTGTCTCCATAGATGCAAAGACGAACTTCTTCCTCGGTGCTGAAACCGGGAGCGTTTTCTTTGCAGCGTCCTGAATGCACTTGGTGAAAGAGTCAGCGTCGTCCACTTCCTGGTCCGGAATCCAATATTGATCGACACCCGTTGGAGGAACTTCTTTTCGCACTCCTCGTTTTCCAGACCTGCCAAGTCGAGCTTCGGTTGATGTTGAGCTCCCCGATATCTGGAACGGTACCATAGAGCTGAGAAGAACTGGGCAATGGTCGGAATTGAATGCGATATCCCAGGCAACTCTATATTTTCGGATATCTGACAAAGACATGTTCTTCGTCAGAACGCAATCGAGCTGAGGCTTGGGAGTCGGCATCTTCCGTTTTTGCTGCTCTTCCGGCGTTAATGGGGTTGTCCCTTGAAGCGTAAACTGATGACGTCAATGATTCCTTTTAAACGTGGATGCAATGATGAGATTCGTCTGCTCGCAAAGGTCTATGAGACGATTCCCGTTGTCCGATGTCTACTCTATGCGATAGAACCATTTTCCAAGCACACCTGGTTGTTGTTCAAGTCCCATCTCTGCATTCGCATCAATTCCGACGATTACCGCCTGCAGGCTTGGATCTTGGATATCAACGGATTGAGTTCATCATAAAACGCGTCCTTGTTGTGGTCCTTTGCGGTCTCCGTAGGTGTGTAAGCACCTACGGAGAATTCAGGGTTTCAGTCCTCTGCGTAATCCCCCAATCGTACAAAAGCGCATATTTACGACATTGATTCAAACTCCTCCACCAGGTTGTTGCAATCGCTCCTAACAGCTGTTGCGCAGCCTCCTACTTTCCTTTCATCAGCATCGTCGCAGTAGATGGCGTAACTGTCGATACTGATGAGAAAGACGATCTCTGATGCGTGTTTCCTGCAATGCAGCAAGTGGTGCATGCAGAAATTGCAATCTATGTAGAGCGGTTTGTTTCAGTTCATTTGACAGCGACTGGCAGTTCAGTGTAACGGGATAGCTGTTTGTCGCCAAAGATTCCATGTTTCCCTCAGACATTCGACCTTTCAGGATATAGGATCTGGTATGGTGCTGGACGACAGCACCCTCTTGCAATGTATGGGAAGTTTTTGCCACATAACAGTGCAGATTATATAGCTAGTACGTTCTCAATGCATAGGCTCGAGCGCCTGATTGCGTTTAGATAAAGCAGGGCCACCACGAATAGATAGCAATCAGACTTCTATACGCGGCCCCTTCACCAGCAGCCTATACAAGTGAAACCACTGAGTAAGTTGGTGAGAGGACTGAAACATGTACATAGAAGGGCGTTCGAACGTACCTCGTAGGAAATAAAGCGGTTCCCAGCGGTATTTTTAACTACGATTAGGGAGAGATGAGCGCAACTGGGTTCCGCAACCTACTAATAGAACTCTGCAAAATCTGGCCCATAAAGTAGCAATATCCAATGGGTACCCAGCTGGGATGGTGCTACCCGACAAGCACGACATCCCTCTCGAAGATCCAACGTAGTGGATAGCCCAGAAAAGATCCTTTTCTGTTTACCTTATATATCTGATGATATGAGCAGAGCGGTACGGGGTTGTCTACGAAAAGCGGGTCTACAGAATGACGTGATGGTTGTGGAAATACCTCCAGCAAACCTCAAGGGTCAGTTAGTCAGTACGTAATCGTGCGTATGATCGACTCTGCACAACTCCCATCTGCGTGGTTTGCCCGTATGGCAGAGAGGGTGATTGCATGATATCAGGGGTAGTGTATCGTATCACGTGTAGGTTGTGCGGTGACGAGTATATAGGGGAAACGGGACGTCCAGTGTGTATAAGGGTCAAGGAGCATCTAGATGGACTCGAAAAATCTAGAACTTTCACCCCACTTGGAGCACACCGTAGAATATGTCATCCAATTTCCGAAGTGGACGTAAAAGTTCGTATATTATCCTACGAGTCCGAGATCACAGCACGCAGAACGCTAGCCTTTTGGATAACCGCCAAAAGTCCAAAAATGAACAAGAAGGATGAGTGCATTGCTATCACAAACGAGTTATCCCTATATCAAGACCCTCGTAGTTGTGGTACGTGGTGGTCTGCTGCGTTAACAAGTCTAGCTAATGAGGTAAGTACTAGCCAATGTGTTGCTGTTTGAGTTTGCCTACCGTTTGGATGCTTTCGGTAGGGTGATGAGGCGCTTGGGGGGATAAATCACTAATGGCTTTGAACTTTCCAGGCTCTGACGAAGGCGATAACGCCGAAACGTTAGCCGTTGTTTAATAAAGGCGATCAATACCAATCTTGGCTACAGCTCAAGGAAATCAATTAAAAACTTCGTTTCAACGTGCCGAGATTCAAAGACAGTCGAACATGGGCAGAACTCTATGCTTTCGCAAAGGGTTCAGAACTACGTCAAAATTGTGATATACTGCTTTTGAAGGCAGCATACCATGAATCTGACGGAGCTGTAGACTGCGGAAAACCTTCTCATCTCTCCGTGATCGTGGTAAGAAATGGCATGGAATCGCGTTAGAATGCGCCTTTACGTTCACTTCAGTGTCTTCATTAGTTTAATGTGAATAAGTTGGTGAGGAGAACTTACTAATCCTCGAACGCTTGCTCACTGATGCGGCACGAGCAAAGGGTGGCGCGTTGCAACGCAAGTCGTCGTAAAGAAGAGGGACTTCTGGGCCATTTTTCACAGTGACTACGGAAGGATGAGCGGAACCACCTGGTTTTCCGCGACCTACGACTTCTTATAGATGCTTTCTATGGGAAATCCACACCACGTGAGATTCCTAATATACTGCCTTTAAACGAGAGGCTGCAAACAAAACAGGCTCACTCTCGTTCTTTGCCGATATATATTTTTTAATTATATTTTTATATATTTTTATATATTTTTATATTTTACATTTTTTATATTTTTTTAAAAATTCGGGGTGGTCAGAGGTTCCGCTGTGGCTGCACGATCGATTTTTTCGCCTTTAACTCAGAATTTTTTGTAGCTTATATGAGGCCTATGATGTGACTATATACTATGATATGATTATGATATATTGTTATTATCGAGAACCATCGATATATCCAGTCAAAGTATCGTTTTTCCAAATAAAGCTGGCACCAATTTATTGGTCCTGGCGGAGTGAAAGAGTTAGTTAGCTAAGCGATTTCAAATCATCAACCGTGCAAGCGACTGCGCTACACCCTACCTAAGTTAAGAGTTAGGGTATTTTATTTAATTAAATAGCTGTTGGGTCTACTTTCTTATTTCTGTGAGGAGACATGATTCAGGGATCTCCGGAAATCAGAAGCAGTCTTTTTTTCCAGAGTCTAGAGGTGCAGTCAGGAAGTTACAATTGAAAATCTAATTTGAGCCTAGAGTTGATATGTGATAAGTGCGGACTTACTTCCTCTACGACGACCGCTAAAAAACTTCCGTATCGCAAAAGATGCTGATGATAAGCTCTGAAAATTCATTTTTTTTAAAGATTCGATAAAGAACAGAAGAGTCTAACTAACTGAAGCTATTTTACATCATTTGTAACAACCTCCATGGTGCACCACTATGTTAGCATGACGTGTTCGGTGAATATTCAAGGGAATAACTTTATTTTGTCCGTCGATGTTCATGGCTAGCATTCTGATCTCACTTTTGACAGATACTTAGTGAGAGACAAGATTCTCTTCTAGCTATGACCATTACTTCAAATCAATGGATCAATCATTTCCCATTGGTGATAAAATTGCCATCGTCAGCGGAGGTGAAATTTAACACCGGTCGATTAAAGGCATCACCCCACAAATCTAGTGTGGTGCGGGTTTCGGGTGGTTTATGCCTATACGTGGCCATAGTTTATGGCGAGGAGGGTGAGTATGTCCATTTCTCCCTGATTGCCGCAAAAAAAACGGCAGGTAAGATGCGGCTTTGAGCGTTGTTCGAGTGGAACGCGCCAGACTTGTGCACGCGCCGCATCTTTCGGGCCGTTTTTTACGGGAATTAGGAAGAAATGGAAGGAATCACTCTCCTCCACATAATCTACGACCCCGTATAGGCATAACTCACCTAAAAACCGAACCACCCCTGATTCGTGGGGTGATGCCTTTAACGCGAGATAACATGATATAACATGTTATCCCTCAGATGTGCAATCTTTTCTTACCCTTCCCCCAATTTTTTTTATGAATGATGAAAGATGAAAGATTAACCATGTCAAGAGTTCTGATGAATCCACAGAACAACTATTACAGGCTATTTCTGGACCGAACGAATAACTCAACCTCTTTTAGCCCCTACGGAGTCGTAAATTATGGAGTTCGGGTTGGTTCCGTTCAACTTTCCCTGAATCACTGCAAGCAGCTGTCCCCTGAATGCTGTTTTGTACGATGCCTTCTATTGCAGCGCGTCATCCTTGCACAAGTAGCGTCTCTTACTGTCTATCGGGGCAGTCCAAATTGATTTTCGACGAATCCCAGGACAGAGGCAGCGCAATGGGTGGAGCGTTGCAATGGATGGCGTCGTACAAAACAGCATTCTTGAGGCGGCTGTTTCTAGTAATGCAGGAAGAGATGAGAGGAACTACCCCCATCTCCATAATGTGCGACCACGTATACGGATACTCCACCTGAAGTCCGCACCACCTCAAATTCGCGGTATGCTACCTTCAATTGGTGCTCTGCTATTATTGCATGACGCGGCTGGCCACGTCTTCGCAGAGGCGTGTCGTCCTTGACTACAGCTCTGCCCAAATATTCGGGTGGGAGGGGGCGGTCGTTAGGTACCCAAAAACAAATAAGTTGGTGCAGAAGAGGCTGACGATAAGGAAGATCACATTATTGTAATGGGGTGAGGGCACTGGCGAACTAATCTTTCCATTTTTTTACGCAGGCTGTAGCTCTCGCAGATGGTTTTTCATTACTTATAGTAGGGTCAAAACAACATGAAGCACGTAAATGCGCACGCGACTTCTCTCGATAGGTTTCAGTGGAGGTTAGGGGGTGTCGGAGAAGGAGGCGGTCGTAATGCTTGTACGAAGAGGAGAAAGAAATGAACAGCAAAGAGAAAAAGACGAGAGTGTTGACGATTTCAAATGAACTCATATTAAGGGATGCAAAATGTTAGAAAAACAGGCGTCGTGAAGTATTTTTTTCAAGGATTTTGCTGGTATAATTTCATACCTTTTGATTTAGGACTAGTTTGGGAAAATACTAAATAATTGAAGGACATCCAAATTAGATAAATGGGGAGTCAAGAGCACGAAAGCAAGAAAAAGTGTAAATTATACATGCGTTCTGAACGAAGTCTTCCGGCATTGCTTTTAAGTGAGTTTTTTTTTTTTAAATTTCACCAAAGAAGGAAAATGTTGAGTATGGGAGAAGGAATCAAATAGTGAGTATTGGTACATAGTCGGCTGAATCTGATTGAGGTCAATTTTTGACACTCGATGGCGGAACGTGATGTGTGGCCGTTTTTTTTTTGCGACTGTCAGATCGAAAAGACAATTTTAATGGTTACTGAGCGAAAAAAGACATCTACAGGCGCAATTAGTTATGAAATTAGTGCAAAGCAGGCTCCACGAGTTTCTGAATGTCGGCGTTCAAAGTGAATGTCATGCAATAAGGAGAGAGAGACTTCTGTATTTCTACAAAGCTTGGTGCATCTAGATTTCCTAGTTTTCGAAACCTAGTTGAGAGAAGTTCTAAATTTTGCCTCAAACTTTCGAGTTTTTCTCAACTAGCTTTTGAGAGAACCTTAACACCTACAGGGACCAAAAGTAAACCGTAAAGAGTTTTTCGTGATACTCTATCAAGATATGGGATCGCACTTTTCAACCGCGCTACCGTAATCTCGCAATGGGGAAAAGTGCTAAATCTCAGATTTTTGGCAACGTGTCAAAATTTGAGTGAATTTGAACAAAGTACAACAACTCAGCTCACATCTTATAAAGAAATTTGAGTGAATTTGAACAAAGTACAACAACTCAGCTCACATTTTATAAAGAAGTATTCGGTTTGAAGTATGTTGTAGAGGAAGAAAAATGGAATTTTTGCTATCAAATTCATTTTTACTACCTTGCAGAAAGTTTTCGTTCTCTCAAAAGCTAGTTGAGAAAAAGTTGAGAAAAATGCCAGATTTCTCAACTTTCTCTCAACTAGTTTTCAAAAAAATCTAGAGGGTGCCCAAAAAAGATATTTTAATTCTTTTGTAGCGAAATACTTCCTATACAGAAAGCAGCCACCTTTGTTTTTCTCTATCTCTTCTATAGTCCGTTATTCCTACTTATTTCAATGCGACCAGTCCACTAGTAATTTCCAACCAGAGTCTCGTTTTAATCGCTGAAGGGGTCTGTGAATAATACCTATATGCGGCGAACAGTATTCTAAATACAATTTCAGAGAAACTGCCGGTGAAATGTTTTTCTCAATAATTTTTTTCTTCCGTTTTGCAGAAATCAAGTTTCCGGTGTGGATCGAACTATTTATTGTGTGTAATAACAGTTATTGAGTAAAACTGTGTGCAGAAAATAGACAGTAGTGATAAAATGCTTTTAGCATGCGTTCTGCTCTGGTATTAGTAGTTTTTCCATTTTGCAAAAATGAAAACTTCCTGCGCGGATCGAACCCTTAATCTTTCGCCTCCAATGTGGATGAGTAAAATTGTTTGCAGATATTAGGAATTAGTTTGAAAATGGTTTTAAAATGTTGTTTGCAGCTGTTTTTTGTATTTTGCAAAAAATAATGGCTCCTGCGGAGGTCGAACTCCCAATCGTTTGTGATTACTGTCAAAAGAAGAATTGTGTCGTCGATAACACGTTGAGAGCTTCCTCCTTTTTCAACTTACATGTGCACGTATATACTGACTTACTTCTAACCCAGTGGGCTATCAGTGACGTCTATATTATATTATATATTTTTACCAGTCTGAAAGTCTGACTAAAGCCGCACTTCAGACTTTCTGTGGTGTTCACTTCGCTCGCCTTCACCGATCAATAAGAAATAACAGTAGTGATTTTTTTGCAAAATTACAATTGATTTTTTCATCAACCCTTTCTTCAATTTTTTATGTTTCTCTGAAACCTCCACAATTTGGAAACATTATTCTATGTGTGGGTTTCCTCCGCTCTCAACTATCAGCACAGAATGATGTGCTAACATGAGTTGAGGTGAATATCACCATCGTAGTGATGAAGATAAAACTCTACGTCAGACCACGTTAACGTGTGTTGGCTTGTATTGTATCTAAGCAGCCATTTGTATATGTGTTTCCATTTTGTGAAGAAAGGATATTAGCAGCATCAGGGAAATAGGTTTTGAGAGAGATACGCGAATGAGTCATAGAAACCCATTCCCCTGTTGGGCTCCCGCGCACAAATCCGTGCAGTGGGACCCGTATCACCCCACTCCATGGTTTTCCGGCTCAGGGGCACGAATTCGACGTCGTAGATCCGTCCCACTTAACTTTACTGCGTTGGAGCTCCAGTGCACCAAACCGACGCCATGATATTCCTCTTCCTCTCTTTTTGGAACTTGGTGACTGAGACACACACAGTCGCACACGTGACAGAATAAGTCATTTATTTTATGGTATAATAGTTTGCAAATTTGGAAGTGTACATTCACATAAAAGTTTATTTACCCTCACTAATGTATGACAGAAACTATCGTGGCCTATCAAACCCAACATACATAGAAATACACTTCTGGACAATGGTGGGAGTGTAGAGTGCTCCCCTACCAATGCATGGCAATGGTTTGGCACCCCATCGGTGCAAAGGTTTGCATCATTATGGAGTATGTTCGTGACACACAGACAAAAAAAAACACACACACACATGGACCAAGCGTGTTATTATATAGTGTGATCATGATATTTTTCCTTCACTGATCAGTGAAAGTTCATAGCAGTGGCATTTTCTGTAAAATTAGATGTGTGTGTTTTTAAATAACACTTTCCTTCTCTTTTTTATTGTGAATTAAGGCGAATATTACAGAGTTTTCCATCTAAACGCGTCAATTCTACATTTGGAGAATATTTATGAAGTGATCTAAACAACATCATCGTACTGATAAAGATAAGTTCCAAATCAGGTCATATAAACTGATGGGTACTATTTAAGTAGCCGTTTGTGTGGATGTTTCCAATTTCTGAAGAAGGCATGCTACCAAGTTGAGGAGTAAAGGAAATAGATACGTGGAAGATTCATAGAGGCGCAATGCAACACTAGCAGTGCCCATGAATATGAAACGGCTGCAACGTCTAATTTACCTTTCGTGACATCCACACGAAGTTATTGCGCACCGATCCGACGCCGTGGGACCTGTCGCACCCCATTTTATAGCTATCTGGCGTCGGCGCACCAATCAGACGCCGGTGGGACGCCGGTCACACCCCCTTTTTGAAATTTCGTGACTGAAACACACACACACACACACACACACACACACACACACACACACACACACACACACACACACACACACACACACACACACACACACACACACACACACACACACACACGTGACAGAATAAGCCCGTTGTTATACATCATGATCCATTATAACACTATTTATTAATACTTTCTATATTATTCAAATTGTCAATTCTTCAATTTGTTTCTTTAATTCTGTTTTTTATAACTAATTTTCCGTTGCTATATGAGCGGCTATACTAGAAGGAATGAGACGAACGGGTCGTTTTCTGAGGGTCTTCTATGGAGGAGGTCGTTATCGGGAGGACGTTTTCCCAACTACACGATTGACCTTGCTCATCGCTGCAGTTTGCGACGGTTCCAACTCGGGTCCAACTGCTGCCTCCACCGGCCGTTTCGAGCGCTCACGCAAATGCACCGCAACTACACTTGTGATTCATGTCGTTTTGACCCGACTATCGGTCCAGTCGTTCGAGAAATGGAATCGGATCCTAACGAACTACTTCGAGTTGAACAACATACGTAATACACCACAAACCAGGTCTTTTTTGACCAGACTGACTAGACTATAGTTGGTAGTGATTTTGTAATAAACTGTTAGTGTTTTCTTGATAATGATATTGTCCACTTTTGTTGACACAATAACATCTGCTTACCACATTTTTAACTACAAACGTATGCAGATATAGCAGAGTCAAAAGGACATTAAGCACGGTGCAGCTGCCTGGGCGGTTACTGTCGAAGGGGTGCGGTGGAGCGTAGCGGTTAGGTCAGGACCCCTTCTACCACTGTTCACTGGTGGAGTTCGCCGTAGTTCCAGATCATTTTCAACCGCTATCTCCACCGCGACGCTTCGAACACAACCACTAACGCAATTCCGGCGTGCTCCATTTCGTTTTGGGCTGATTATACATGTGCGCAATGCTGTAAATTAATGGACTTTTTATGAATTATCATGCTATACAATAACGGGTAAAAGTCTGGTCTGTCACGTGTGTGCATATGTGTGTGTGTGTGTGTGTGTGTGTGTGTGTGTGTGTGTGTGTGTGTGTGTGTGTGTGTGTGTGTGTGTGTGTGTGTGTGTGTGTGTGTGTGTGTGTGTGTGTGTGTGTGTGTGTGTGTGTGTGTGTGTGTGCATATGTGTGTGTGTGCGTGTGTGTGTGTGTGTGTGCGTGCGTGCGTGTGTGTGTGTGTGTGTGTGCGTGCGTGTGTGTGTGTGTGTGTGTGTGTGTGTGTGTGTGTGTGTGTGTGTGTGTGTGTGTGTGTGTGTGTGTGTGTGTGTGTGTGTGTGTGTGTGTGTGTGTGTGTGTGTGTGTGTGTGTGTGTGTGTGTGTGTGTGTGTGTGTGTGTGTGTGTGTGTGTGTGTGTGTGTGTGTGTGTGTGTGTGTGTGTGTGTGTGTGTGTGTGTGTGTGTGTGTGTGTGTGTGTGTGTGTGTGTGTGTGTGTGTGTGTGTGTGTGTGTGTGTGTGTGTGTGTGTGTGTGTGTGTGTGTGTGAAACGAAATTCCAAAAAAGGGGTGCGACGGGTCCCACGGCATCGAATTGGTGCGCCAACGCGAAATAACTATAAAATGGGGTGGGCGGGTCCCGGAGCGTTAGATTAGTGCACAATAACTTCATCTTCATCTTCCTTTTCTCTTCAATAACTCCTCCGCGTGTCTATTTTCAGCTCCTTTGCCTTAACATGGTAACATGCCTTCTTCGGAAAGTAGAAACATAAATGAAACCCGCTGCTTAAATAGCGTCCAACAGTTTACATGATGTGACGTGAAACGTTATCTTTATCACTACGATGATCTTCACGTCATTTTATGTTAAAACGTCATTCTGTGATAAGTGCAGGGAAAAATAGGAAGGAAACCCGTACTTCGAGTAATATTTTCGATTTGTGTGTATGTTATGTTGGTATAGTAGGAGTATTTAAAGCTGACGTTAGAATGATATCCAAATATGGTTCAGAGAAAAACGTTTGGAGAAAAATCTAAGAAATCTTGCCTTTAATTTTATATTAAAAAAGTAGAAAGTATTATTAGAAAGGCGCCAATATAATTTCACAGCAAACGCCGCTACTATTAATTTTCATTGATAAGTGAACGCGACCGAAGCGAATGCCACAGAAAGTCTGAAGTCCGGCGTTAGCCGGACGTTCAGACTGGTGAGCTATAAACTCCATTTCATTACTTAAAATCTCTTATGCTTATTTTAGAGGAACGATCGCGTCTGACTTTCCTCTGAAGTGATAAATGTGCGTGAGGTCATAGTGTCACTAAACTTGCAATTATTTCGGATGAGGCAATAATGTGGAACTTCTATCGAAGAGACACCTTACGAATCGCTCAAACTCTTCGCAGTGATCCTCATGTGCTAACCTTCTATCTCAATTGATTACGTTTTTATCCTAGAAGTAGCGAAGATGCAAACATTTCAAAACATGCCCTCTCTATTCATTCGTAAGCTGCTTGAAAATAAATGCATTAGTTGTCGTTAGAAAAAAAAAACCACTTACTAGTCTCTTTCGTACACGACCCGCTTCAGGAGGAAGGTCCGATTTACCTCTCCGGCTGATATGTGATTTTGATTTCTCCACTTTTAGCATATTCTCCCTAAATTTCAGCTATCTATAAGGTGAATACTGCGTACAACAAACCAATTCACAGGATAAACGTGTGGTGCATTCAGGATCGGCACTGTAGCTTGCATGCAATATGGTCGGGTCAGAACGATATGAAGTTGGATGCAGTCGCGTATGCGGTTGCGCTCGAGGTGGGTAAATTTAACCGTTAGAATCGACATGGGATGCAACGACGAGTTCAGTGCCGGCAAGGATTCCTCTCGATCCTAACTGGTACGCCCCATCGCGTGGGTTCGATTGTCAGCGCCAAATTGCGCCGGATTCATGTCGTTTGATTCGACTATAATGCTCGGCACAGACCCACCAGCTATTCCAGCGTAACGAGACGTGAGTAGGAAAGAATGAACCATTCCGGAACACCAGTCTGTTAGATTGTTATTGACTATACTTGATAAAACTATCGTTGCATCACAAGCAGCACAATTATTGATCCGTTGATCTATCTGCCTACAGATCTCCCTTGTAAGAGGGATCACAGCCGGTTAGTCACGAGGCTACGTGGCGCGTCCCCGAGTGGCGGATAGGGGTCTAACCGCAAACCAAAAGTGATGTTGTGCTCACCCAGAGACGCGGGAGGATTCTTAGGATGGACTCCCTGTTTCTGCTGTAGCAGGATCGGCACATAATGCTGTCGTATCTCGCACGTCGGTCCGGCCAAATGCCTGCAATCAAGTGACTGGGAGGTGCAAGGGAGGCGGTTTGGAGTCGCCTCCAACAAATAAGCTCCACATGTCCACTCCGAGAGGACGCAACGTTCCCCAAAAACTCATGGGACTAGAGGCCTGCAACCTGCCCGAGTTTTGAAATTTTGCGCAAGTTACAGCAATAGAAAAGAGTCTTCTGATCCCAGAGGAAAGCCTGGTACAGTAGCGCCAGGAAATACGGGGTTGCAGGAGTCATATAGGCTACCGAAACGGAAAAGGACTAGAATGACGATCTGTACTTACAACACCCGAAGCATCGGAAGCGGCCATAGAAGATCTCATGATGCAAGCCAAGACATCATGACGACGTCATCGAACTGACTGAGACGAGACGACACCATCTTCTGAATATATGAAACAGAAGAAGGATTGTTCTCAGGAATATGCGACGAGAAAGGTGTTGGTGGAGTAGGCGTCCTCGTCAACACGAGTATGGCAAAGAACATCGACTCTTCGGCAACAACAACTTACGACTTGAATGGGATGTCTGCGGATGAGAAGATGTGGTCCAACACTAGCTTTGATCTTAGTCGCTTATGCTCCAATATCAAGCTACGAGGAAGAAGAAGTCGAACCTTTTATATAGACCTGGAGAAGTTCTACCGAGAATATCATGCCTTCTACAAGGTCATAATTGGCGATTTCAACGCCAAAGTTGGTCCGAGAAGAACGCCGGAGAAACTTCACATCGGGACCCACGGCCTACAATGGAATGATTGGGGTAAGAGGCCTTCAGGGTTCATCATGACGACTAAGACCACCCATGGAAACTCCCAATTCCAGAAGCCCTCCTCTCTACGCTTTACGTGGGAGTCACCCGGTTGAGGGTACCGTAATGAAATAGACCACATCCTCATCAATAAAAGGTTCTGCCTGACGGACGTCGCTGTTGTACCAAAGTTCTCTACGGGACCATCGCCTCCTCCGAGGAAGATCTTCCTTCACAAGGAGAGCAGAGAAAGCAGCCAAGTTCAGAGAGAGAAATCACAGAACTATCATCATTTGGGATCTCTTCGCTACGCTAGCTGGCTTTTGGAGAGATTCTGTAATGGACAACATCGAGTGAGAGTTTTAAAACCATCAAGATACACCTGTCTCTTAAAATTCTTGAGCTGATACGCCAGCATTTAGCAGCACGAGCCGAAAGGAACCAAGAACTCACGTCCGAGCTCGCAAGGCTCTGCAGAGAGGCGATAAAGGAAAACCTTGAGAAGAGAAGAGCAGAAGTGTTGGCTGAAGTTGTAGAGGGGGGTAAAACCGTCCGCTATGCCCGTCAAGACTTCACTAGTCGCAAGACAAGGATAACTGCTCTCCGAAACCCTAAGGGAACAACCATTGCATCGAGAAGGGGAATGGAGAAAATCGTCTACGATTTCTACTCTGATCTCTTTGACAGTCATGTCCACTTGCCTCCTGACTATCTAAGGGAAGGCAGAGATGTCATTCCAACGTTTCTCGAAAAACGACATGCTGTCATGTCGGTAAGAAGTACGGCACGTGTTCTTGACAGAACAAAACCAGAACAGCTGAAGAACCTTTTGCCAGTACTAATCAACACCCTGACGAGGCTCTTTACACGTAACCTGTCGGAATACAAGGTTCCTAAACAGTGGAAGACCAGCAAGACTGTGTTGTTGTATAAAAAAGGAGATCCACATGACTCATTAGAGACGGAAACGGTCATGGAAGCCTTCGACAAGCAATGCGTTCAGTACATAAAGGTATTTCGAGAGTTGTACAGCAACATCATCACAGGAATTCCGCCATTCTACAAGAATATTATCATTGACGCAAAGAGGGGGGTCCGACAGGATGATACAATCTCACCCGAAATATTCACGGCCACCCGCGAGAACGCAATGCGAAAGTTGGAATGGGCGACATGGGAGTGAAGGTTGATGGTCGGCAGCTACACCATTTGCGCTTTGCTGATGAAATTGTACTGATAACAGCTAGCATCAGCCAAACGCAACGAATGCTGACCGATTTTGACGAAACATGTGGATACATCGGTCTTCAGCTGGATCTACAAAAGACGATGTTCTTGCGCAACGGATGGGTCTCGGATACCCCAATCACGGCCAACGGAACGAACATATTTGAATGCACCAGCTATGTGTATCTGGGTCGGGAATTGAACATGATGAAGAACGCGACCCCCAAGCTGGACAGGAGGAGACGAGCCGCTTGGGGAGCGTATAAGACCATCGAGGATGTAGTGAAGAAGACCAAGAACACGCGGCTCTGTGCTCACCTCTTCAACACCACCGTACTTCCTGCTTTGACCTATGCTTTGGAAACCTAGGCAATTCGCAAGCAGGAAGAAAACGCGCTGAACGTCATTGAACGCGCAATTGGCAGAGTGATGCTAGGAGTCGCGTGAGGGACGGGATTCGAAATCCTCTCCTACGTCAGCAATCGAAGATTAGTGACACCCCCGCGTTTGCCAAGAAAGTAAAATAAGGTGGGCCGGACACGTGATGCGCTTTAACGACAACCGTTTGACCAGAGCCGTGAGTGACTGGATTCCCCGCGATATTAAGCGCACTACAGGAAGATCGCCGATCCGATGGTCAGATTTCTTCACGAAGTCCTTCAATGAAAATTGTGATGCTCTTCGTGTCCCACGCGAAAGTAGGATCCACAGGCCGACTCAGGCACGCGATCGGAACAAATGGAAGAATTACTGGCGCCCGCTCGACCAGACCAAGATCAACGGGAGTCAAGGTGATCAAGTTGATCAATTTGCATATGACCTACAGTCTTCAGTGTTAAGTCAAAAGTGACATTTCAAGGTGGTTCAAGATGCAGCTGTTTCAAAGGGGTAAATTTCCTTTGCAGATGAACACGAAAACGTAAAAAAAAGATAAGCTTAGATGTAATGATTCCTTTCTCACATGTTGGTGTCCTTCCCATTCAACTGGAGGCGAGGTGACTTGTCTTACACCGAAGCACGATATCGTGATAGCTGTGGTTTTTTTTCTATGAAGCTATTTTGGAGGCCAAATTTATGCGTTCACCTCATCACAAAAATAGTGAATACGATGTGAAATCGCAAATCGGCAGCCAGGAGCAGCAATAAGGAAAAACATACTTGCTCAAGTAGAGTCACATCCTAAGGGTCCTGACAGTTGCATTCTCCGTAAGATCGGCGTAGATCTAGATGTACCCGAAAAGCGACACAAGGAACGATGCAGCCCTGGCTGGATACGATTCACGTTGATATGAAGCTAGTTGACATCCATTCTGCTCGTATACCCGATCGAGACCAAATGTCGTCATGTTACCGGAAAACTGGATCCTACCTCTAAGAAGGACAAAGGCTGAAGTAGAAGGAGAAGATACTCGCTTAAGTACGAAATGGGTTTGAGCTCCATGAAAATTTTGTTTTGGACATATTGAGCATCCACGAAAATTGCGTTTGAAAAATTGAATTCAAGAATATTGATGAACACGTTCACTGAAATTTGCATTAAAGGTACTATATGTATTATTATATATATATATATATATATATATATATATATATATATATATATATAAACTGACGTCTCTGTAGGCAGATATAGTGTTCCGGGTGCATATTACGAGTATGAGCGTGCCCCACCACATCCCCTCTAATTGTCGTGAAAAACGGAGCAGAAAACTGCATTTGTTCCTACGAGTTACGTTAGAACGCACTGCCCTGTACACTACACAGCTACAACCATTTCAGAAGCACATGGTGAAATATATCATACGTTAAACATCGTTGCATTTTTTTTTCGATATTTCATGGAACCATTCAGTGGCATTTTTGTGGAGGAAGTTCGTAGTCTTCGACTCAGGAATGGAAAACACGAACGCTCCCACTAGCGAGCGTCAACAATTTTGTGCAGCTTATTCAAGTAAGAAAATACAAATGAGTTGTTGATGGAACCGGAACGTGTGCAAGAGTGGTTCGTTCTAACATACGTCGTAGGGACTGAGCGGTTCCCACGCCGTTTTCAGGAAGATTGGTAGGAGTTGAGCAAGTCCACGTCGTACTTGTAATCTATAATACTATATTTGCTCATAGAGACCCCAACATCGTCAGTTTCGTGATACGCTGCTTTTACTTTGAAAGCACACAAACATAACTTCCATTCCAACCATCGCCTGATTAATGCCAGCACAGGTTTTTGGATATCTCTTAGATTCGAAAATAAGCATTTCGTTGTATTCTTTGGCGGTACAATAATTCGTGTCTTAACTTACGTACTCTTTGAGGTGTAGATTATTGCAGTGTTTACGAGAGGCAACATATCACTATATGATTGAGATCTTACAAAAAGTTTTCTAACTGACAAGAAGCATATGAACGATTTCAAATTCTACATCTCACCTTGGAATTCAAGAGAACTACAACAACAAGAGTACACCGCTGCTTTATGCGAGAGGATGTGATTGAAAGAAGATACTGACAAAGATGTCTGTCTATAATTTTTGTCTCAACGTTTCACATGCGAGTTGAGGGCTTGCGAGGGGGTTGGAGCACGTTTATGAGTGTCGCATTCAGCTAAGAGAAGGTCACAAAATTGTACATTCGGCTATAATTTTTGTTTCCAATCTTTTTGCGCGCTTGAGTTCATCAAAGTTCACTTGAACAAGAAGGACAAAGGAAGAAGTACACTGCGCCAATGAATTGTTTTCGGATCCACTACGTGTTTGACTTCAATTAAAAATCGTTTGAGGTTTTTAAATGGTTATGTGGCACATATACTGCCTTGCGAGAGCTTGCCAATATATCAAATCAGTATTCCGTCAATAATCCCTCGATGAATAACAAAAATGAGCGCTTAGCAATTACTGATTACTTTATGCTGTTCGTAACCCTCTGTGAGGTGTAATATTGCCCCACGTACAGTTCATTAACACTATCCAAGCACCAGTACTCAAAGATACTGCACAGTACGTAAATCTCATTTGCCTTGGGTGACAATCCGTAAGAGCGCGGTGATTCACCGGCCCCGCTAGTCGGTGAGGTTGGTCACGTTGTCGATAGTCAAATTTAGCAACAGCCAATATTGTCAACAAACTTTATTATGGCTAACGTTTTGGCACTGTCGCCTTCGTCAGAGCCTGGAAAATGAGAACATTTGCGATATATCCTCTCAAATGCCTCATCCAGAACAAGTCATCATCCTCCAAGATATTATACCCGAAACAGAACCAAAAGAGCCCAAATCGTTGTGCCTACCTCAGCAGCCGCGTTGCCGTGCTATATAACCTGCACTGTTATATGGCGAAAGATTCCCATACAGTGCAAAAAGGTGCTGTCGTCCAGCACACCGCCAAATTTCCACAAATGTCTATTCATGTTGGAGTACAGACCAGGAAGAAGCTTAGCGATGCGGATTCCTTCACAAACTGCGTGCGGACGCTACAAGGGAAACGCTACCGGTCCTAGTGCCGCGGAAGAAGTTCACCTTTGCATCTGTGGAGGCAAAATCCACGCACAATTCTGTATGTGTCGCCCGCAGCACTGGTGACTTTAACCAGGAAAAGCGTCTTAGAAGGAAATTGTGTCGTCAACTGCAATAAGCCGGCGATAATGAGTGGACGTCAAGTGCAATGAGTTTGAAAAGGCGTGGGAGGAAAAGAACCCGCGGGAAGCCTATGCTTTACTAATGCAGTTTAGCGGCAGAATGAAAAGATGTTCTCCTGTCCCTAACACTGCCAATGGAGTGGCTGTCGGTAAAGCAGCCCTTCCAATTTGGAGGGATCACTTCAAGACCTTGCTGAACCGGCAGACACCGTCAGCTTCTGAACTCGAGCACGTTCATAGGCCGATATATGCGGTTAACGAGGAGCCACGACCGAGGCGGAGGTTCTAGTCTGTATTCAAAAAATAAACTTACTTACTTACTTAGATACTTAGATGGCCCGTCTTCACTCGACGTGCGGGCCCCAGCATCTCTTCCACTCGTTTCGTTCCCTCGCCATTGTCATCCAAGATGTTCTCAAGCTTCGTGAGTGACGATGACGAGGTCCTTGAGCCGTATCCAGCTGAGCTCTCAGCTGGTCCATCCGTGCAGCGAACACGTCACCCCATCTCGTTGGCGGTCTCCCTCGGGGGCGTTTAGCGTCCCTTGGGATCCACTCTAGCGTTCTTTTAGTCCATCTATCGTCGATTCTTCTCATGATGTGACCGGCCCATCTATGTTTTGCTTTCGATACATATTCCGCTGGGTCGCGAAGACGGGACATTCCTCTTAATTCAGAGCTACGAAGACCGGCAAGGTGTTGTGTGCGCCGGTTAAACTTCAGGAGACATCTCTCAAGGGCTCTGTGGGTAGTAAGTAGCTTCCTAGACGTGGCTGCGGTGTCTGCCCACGTCTCCGCTGCGTAACAGAGCGCTGGAAGGACTGTCGAGTCGAACAGATGGGCACGAAGATCATGGTCCGTCAGTTGGTCCGTAGCTTCCCTGACGGCTGCGAATGCTGCCCATGCTGCTCTCATTCTTCTATTCAGTTCTTCCTTCAAGTCGTTTTCCATGTTCATAGAACGTCCAAGGTATACGTATGACGGAGTTTCCACGATTTGGGAGCCTTCAAGTTGTACTCCTCCGTCCTCGCAGTGCGCGTTCTTCATGAACTGTGTCTTCTTTCTGTTTATTCGTAGTCCTATTCTCTTCCCTGCTTCGTTCAATTCGTTGAGCATCGTTTCTGCTTCATTGGTACTGCTCGAAAAGAGAACGATGTCGTCCGCGAAACGAAGGTTCGAAAGAAATCTCCCATCAACACGTATGCCCCTTTCTTCCCAGGATAGTGATTTCATTATCCATTGCAATGCAGCCGTGAACAGCTTCGGCGATATAGTATCGCCTTGTCGTACCCCCTTTCCAATGGGTATGGTGAGAGGGCGGTGGAAAAGCTGTATCCTAGTCGTGCATCGTTCGTAGCAATTGGCTAATGTCCTCACATACGACGCGTCCACACCTTGATCGACCAGCGCTGACAGTATTGCATTCGTTTCTACGCTGTCAAAGGCTTTCTCATAGTCGACGAAGGTTAGAACTAGGGGCAGGCGGTATTCCCGGCAAACCTCTATGACCCTCGACACGGTCTGGATGTGGTCCAAGCAGCTGAACCCTTGGCGGAATCCAGCTTGTTCTTGAGGCTGGGCTTCATCCAGCGTCCTAGATATGCGTGTGAGGATGATCTTGGTGAATACTTTGTATAACACGCTCAGCAAGCATATCGGACGGTAGTTCCGAAGGTCCTCTCCGTCACCTTTCTTATGGATAAGAACGGTTCGCGAGGTCTTCCACTGGTCTGGGATCCTTTCTTTCTGAAGATAGGATGTCATGTGCGCTGCTAAGATTACATGAAGCGGATGGCCACCAGCCCGAAGAAAGTCTGCTGATATAAAATCAGGTCCGGGGGCTGTGCCAGGTTTCATGCTCTTGATAGCGACTCGTACTTCCGAAGGGAGAATCCGTGGTGGAGCTTCGCCAGTGGGGATGATTGGGCTTGACACAGGAGTTGATGAACGGAAAAGGTTCGAGTAGAACCTCTCCGTAATGATTTCCATCTCACGACGAGAAGACGTGCGAGTCCCGTCTTCGCTCAGCAAGGTTGCTAGCGGAATATTATATTCGCGGAGATCCCTGCGGCACTTCTTTAGACTCGTTCTTCTTTGTGCTGCTTCTAGAATCTTCTTCTGCCTGTACTTCAAAAGATCCTCCTGCAACGCTTTTCTGCAGCTAGTGTTTGCTACTAACCGCTCAATGTGCGATGCATTCGGATCAAGCCTCAAAGCCCTTCTTCTTCCTAACAATTCCTTGGTGGTCTTCGAAATTCGATCCAAGTTTGTCGTGCGCGACTTCGAGGCACGTTCAGCACAGGCTCGTAATCCTCTGAGCAGCATCTCGTAGTCCACGTTTGGGTCCTCCTCGATGTGCCAGTCACCTTGGGACAGGGAGTCCTCGAGTACGCAATCGTCGTAGACGACTTCTTTTCTCCTTCGTTGCCGATAGCACATGTTCTTTTCCATCGTGTGGCTAAGTCGTATTTTCGCACGAAGGAGACGGTGATCAGAACCACTACAAAAGGATGGTACTACTGAGACGTCAAGTAGACACCACCTCCGGTTGGTGAGTATGTGGTCGATCTCCGCACGAGTCGCGCCATTGGGCGATTCCCATGTCCACCGACGATGATCTTTTTTCATGAAAAGAGAGTTCCCATGAAAGAGGCGAGCGGCGGACAACAGCCCAGCGAGACGATTGCCATTTTCATTCCGGTCCCCTAGTCCAAATCTTCCAATCCTGTATTCCTCTTCTGTGGCCTTTCCTAGTTTTGCGTTGAAGTCTCCGACAACGAACTTGTAAAAGGACTTCTCGTTGTGGACTACTTCCTCCAGCTCCTCGTAAAACGCGTCCAATTCGGAATCATCAGCTGCTGATGTTGGTGAATAGCAGTTGATGATACTGATGGATTTTTGGCGCAGAGGGCGGAGGCGAAGAATGGCCAGACGAGGTGACAGGATCTCGTGAGAATCGACGAGATGGACGACAGATGGGTGCACAACAAAACCAACACCGCCTACATTTCGCGACGGAACCTTCTCTCCACGAATGACGAGTGTACCGTCATTCATCTGTCGTACGTCGCTCCTTCTGCATTTGGTCTCCTGCAGAGCAATCACGTGAAATTTGATACGCTCTGCAGCTCCGAGAAGGGCATGCAGGTCGGCGTCTGTGGAAACTGTTCTCGCGTTGTAAGTACACAGTCTGAGACAGTCTCCATGGCGAGTCGTGCGTGTGTCGCCTTGGTCCAGAATCAATGACGTCCTGAGCAACCTGAGATTTGATCGCCTCTCACCGGTCGCCATACCGCCCGACGTCTGAGACGGCAGGGCCCAGTGTGCAGGGTACTGAGGCAGTGAATATGCTGGAGTGGCAAAGAGACTTTTCCCCAAACTAAGCAGCCATGCCACGGCGAGCTTAGCTTTCACCACAGGTCGTCGCCCAACCTATATGGATCAGGGAACCACCTTGCGACATTTTGCCAAGACGGTGGTGAATCTTAGCAGTGGTTTACTCTTAGTTAGGCTTCCGATTCCGAGAAGTCGGAATGTCGGATGTGTCGAACTCCTTCTCAGCTTGGGAGACCCTGCCGGAGGACGAACCTCCGCTGTGCATCGCAGTTCGACGCCCAGTGTCACCTCCACGCCACTATGAGGCGGTAAACCGTTGTGGAGGTTCAAAAAATAAAGATGATCAAAAATCAAAATAATCAAAATGGCAAATCTGGTGGAGATGACGGAATTAGTACGGAAATGTTGAAATATCTTGACATCTAGAGGTGACAAAATCATCCGCCCAATATGGATAGACGAAAAGATACCTGGCTCGCGGAGACACGCCATCATAATTCCGTCACGGACCGTAGGAACTATCGAGAATTCTCTTTGTTGCGTGTTATGTGCAAGGTTTTGGAGCGGAGTATCCTGGACCGACTCATTAAGCATCGAGAAAAAACAACGCGCGACGAGCAAGCTGGGTTTCGTCCTGCTCGATCTATGATTGAGCAGATGTTTATCGTTAGGAGAGTGATCGAAATCTGGCAGCGGTATTCCAAGCCAATGCAATTAGCTTTCTGTACTTTGAAGCCGCTTTCGACTCTCCTCATCGAGGCCTTCTTCTCAACGCGCTCCTCACCGATGGAGTACCAGGAACGTTCGTTCGCTTGCTTGATGATAAGAATCAAGGAACAACTGCTGCTGTTCGAACACCAGCCGGATGTACAATACCGTTTGAGGTGGTAACTGGAGTAAGATGATGGGTAGTGGCAGGACCCTTCCTGTTCAATTTCGCCATCGACGACATTATGCGAAGAACAGTAGATTAGTGTCCTTCCGATATCATTCTAGCTATCAGGATGAGTTTTGTTACCTGGGCTGTACACTGAAGAACAACGGCAGCTACGAGAAAGATATTCAGCAAATATACGCTAAAGCCACTTCTGCTTCTAACTCAACGAAATGCCTGTGGTCGGCCCCATCACCAACGAAATCAAGCTGCGAGTTTACTCATCCTCAATTCGCCCCATCATGATGAACGGATCGGAGACTTTGGCAGCTCCATCTACGGGGTTGGAGAGGCTTGATTGCACGGAACGAAAGCTACTTAGACGACTTTTGGCCTAGGATGTGCCACAATGAAGACCCTTATACAGAAATTTATGTGGTGTGCCGGCGGCTGACACATTGAAGATGTCAACATCTTGCACTGCCATCGAAAGTGGCTAAAGTAAATCGCCTTCGCTTCTTTGGTGATATATGGTGAGAAGTGAGAAGTGGTGAGAAGCCACTTGGCTAAAAATAGAAGTTCTGGACTGAGGGGGTGAAAGAAGACCGGAGAACACTCGGCGTGGTTAGGCGGTTCAGCCGAGACGTAAGGTTTCGCAGAATAGGGAATAGAAAAATGGATTGATTCTGTGCAAGCTATCGCAGAAGATCGAGAAGGTTGGGCAGAACTGTGTTCAAGGACGGCACATCTCAGCGAGGGATGTGGGTAATCGCATCAGGCAATGCCATCAGCCCGTCGATTAAGTAAAATCATCCCGAAAGGGATGAAAGGATTTGTTGAGTCGGTCTGGTCTCAAACCATTTCCCGTTATGGACCTGTGTCACCTCTTATCACCTGTACAAGGTAAATGCAAACCTCAGTGATCCACAATGTGTTTGTAACCACGGTTTTTTTATCTACATCTTGGTTAACAGAATCAGATTAATAATTTACTCGAGATTTCGTTTTTCCTCATACAGAAACAACCGAGCGAGAATCATAATGGCAAGTGACGTGAGCAGTTGGCAATTAATTCATGGAGGACTGTACAACAACATCAAAGCAGTGTCGGAGAACATAAAGTGAAGATGAATGAGAAGCACTTCATAATGAAAGACGTGAAAACACAAACACACGCAATTATTGAAAGAACCACTAGAAATCATATAGCAACATAATTACTAGCATCAACACTACACTAGAACTAAGTAACGATGCGACAATGATGGGGAGTTCAAGGACCTCTTCCATGTACACCAGCTTCGTATGCAAGAAGATGTATGAGAGAGCGAATGGACCTGAACATCCTGGCTTGCAACGCGGTACTCCCGTGAGTGAGTGGTTCGTAGAATAACAATAGCAATAACGGACTACCGCCCCGATGGTTTGAATAAATAATCTAATTGAGGCGGTATCGTTGGGAAGAGATCCTCCGGAGGCTCGAAGTTTTTGATGAATTTGACCATCTATAACGAGAAATTGTCAAAAAAAAAGAAAAAAAAGAAAAGAAAAGAAAAATAAGTAACTCTTCTTCTCTCATAGAAATGAACTCTTTTTGGTTGAATAACGTAAAAAAGTACCAGATCAGCAATATAAATTCACTACAAGTTCCATCGCGTATTCAGAGGGCATATTTTAATGAATTAAGAGAAACCGAGATTTCATTCGCATTACTGGTTATTTCTTCAATTTGTAGGTGGTTGAGCATGATTTTAAGATCAAACTTGGACTTCGTTTGATTTCGGAGGGAGAAAAGTGGCTAGAGGTCAAATAAATACGCAGTGAAGGTGATCTGTCTTGGATTTGGCAGAGTTGCTGATACTTTGAAGAATGTATTTGATTGAGCCATAAAGCGGAAAATATGGTTGCTTAGATAAGTAGGGCTCATAGAGAAATCCGAGAAACGTAGCTTGGTATAGTCGGGTCAAAACGACAATAAAGGCATAATACAACGAATCTGACGAAGTCGAGGAATCCGCTGAAAAAGCTAGAGATGGGGCTATTGGATCTGTGATGGTTCCGCTTATCTCTTCCTAATCGTTGTTTAAAAAAAAAACGGCGTGGGAACCGCTCTAGTTCCTACGAGGTGCGACTGCGTAATTCCATATCGCTTTGACAATATCCAGAAGCGCGGTCATGTAGCGGTTGAAATTTCACGATACTACTATGTTACATACGTGCAGACCCATAATTTTGCGCTCGAAGAGTGCCGTTACTCATGTTCCTGTTGTTTTGCTTTGATTTACGAGCAAAGTGTATTTCGGTCTATCTCCCAGTAGCGTTTTACTCTCTCCTTTTTCTGTTTCTGGAAAGAAATTTTTTCCATGCAATAAAAGCGGCTTTCCTCATAATGTCATTTTTATTTGTACGGGTTTTATTTTTTTCAACAAAGTTAATTCTTATCATGCTTTATAAGATATTTTTGCGGTGTAGTTGGACACCTCAGGGTGGTCTTTTCAGTCACTAGTGCTCTTGTTGAGCAAACTCCATGAAAACGATTACTTGAAAAACTACCTCCTCTTTGAACACGTCCATCGCACCAGCGGTGTTCGCCCATCGCTGAATTCGCTGTAAATTGTCCAAACCTATCGCTCGGTCGACATGTCCCAATAGTTTCGCTTGCGAATCAAGTTTTTGAGATCCCAACGCAACTGGAATTGATTACTTATATTTTCTGGAGAGTGTAGAACGAACAAGATTCGTTGGGTCTCCTGCGAGATACTACCTTCCAAAATATCGATTGCGGCCGTTTCTAGTGGACTACCCTGCTCGAAATGAGTGATTGCTTGATTGATCCCTTGGTCGGCTTTGTTCAATACGTTCAGCAAAGCAGAAGGCTTGACCTGGATAAGCAAATGTAAATTAGTAGTAACAAAACAAGTAAGCGTAAAAAAACCCTATTTCTCACAGTCGTGGGTGGATTCTCAGTTGGCTCCATAACAGCAGCACCGTAAGGGCTTTTTCCAGCCGCTGCACCTCCAAGGCCGACAGCCGGTACGGGAGGAGGTACAGCTCCTCCAGGGAATATCGGAGGTCCATATCCGTCCCCAGTTGGACCACGTGATGGTGTAAGGGCGGAGTCGCCAGTGAAGAGATCTTAAAACATGATTTGATAACACTTCTTCAAGATGGGATTGCGATCATAGTCAGACCGGGTGGAGTTTCAGGTGCTGATCCGGCGGAGAGTCCTGATCCTGCATTAGGCGATGAACCCCCTCCACCGAAGCCACCTCCTCCAGGAGCACCTCCGCTGCCGCCGCCAAATCCGCCGCCGCCGCTTCCTCCACCGAAGCCTCCTCCGCCAATACCTGCTCATATGTAGTACTAGTTTAATTCTACAGGGATGGTAATCCACAATCAAGGATTGGTATTTGAACATACTTCCAGAGCCGGGTCCAAAACCACCGCCGTCGAGAAACTCTTTTGGTGGAGCAACTGGCCGGAGACCAGAGTTCTGTGGGATGACCAATGGCTCGCCTTCTTTGAAAATCTCTGGATTTGGTTGCTTTCTGGAATGAGATTTCGATAGTTTGGATAGAACTGAAAAAACGAAATGTAAGAATAAAGAAAGTATTGTAGTCTTATGAGGGAAACACCTGAACCGAAAATTAAAGAAAAACAACCTTCACACTAAAGAAACCTTATAACATTGGGATCAACTCATCCTTCCGCTGATTTACCTCTGCTTCGGTCGCTGGTGCTTATTCTCCGGTGCCGGAGAGGACGGTTTTTCTTGCGCGGGCACGTTGAAATTGATGCCGTTGCCGCCGATACCAAAGCCAACGTTTGCAAGCTCAGGCGGCAGTTCCGAAGGGCCAAAACCGAAACCTGCTCCTAAAATGAGAAGTGAAGCTTGATAAGGAGCGATAACCTATTCGTACTACCTGAATCGCCAGCGTCACCTTCTGAAGCATCTGCTGACGACGTTGGTGCTTCTGTGGTTGTTGTGGTGGTAGTTTCTGTGGTTGTAGTGGTAGATGAAGTGGTAGAAGTTTCTGTGAGTGGTACTGGTGGAGCTGTTCGCGCTGCAAGTTCTATTTGTGATGTTGAAAGCGGTATATTTACAAAAACTTTCAAATTGCTCCCATTGAGAAACATAATAGATTGTTTAGTAGGGTTTAGTAGTCCAAACCTCCAAAGCGTTTATGGAAAGCTATTACATTTTATAAAATTGCACATATTTGACCAGCTGGAAGCAAAAAGCAAAACGGCAGAAACTAACGATATGGTATAGGACCGGCAACCCCAATATGGTTACCGTATCCGAAACGATTTCGTGCAGAGTTCTGGAACGGCGTCAGATTTGGATCTTCTTGAATTGAGTTTTCAGAGATCGCTTTTTCCCCTAAAAATAAGATTTAAATTGACCCAACATTCATTCGAAATTAAAAACATTTCTTATTTATTGGAAGAACTCCAAAAAATGAAAAATGGTGTAGAAAGGAGAAATGGAGAAAGTAGATGAGTCTTCGTTATCTTATCTACTTTTTTGGAGCGCCTAAAGAGAAAAATCTGAATCCCATTTCAAAAATGCGCTGCTTGAAATAAAGAAAAAAATCAATGGAGTAAAGAATTCTGTTTTTGTCATGCAGTCATACATCAAATCCAACTCGAGCAGTAGCAGCGCAGCATATGTGCAGCAAAATTTTTTCAATCATTGCATCGAGCGCTTTCGTACTATTTTCCAAAAATCAAGTTTTTGAAGAGTGGGATTTTTTTTTGAAGAGATAGAGAAAGAGGGATCGAGTGTGTACATGTGGTCCTGCCCATATCTGCGCATCTTTCTGGAGCTGTTTTTTGATGCTTTTTCTTTGAGAATCGTAAAGAAAGGTGACGCGCCAAGGTGTGTAATTATTTCCTGCTGAAGCACAAGATTTCGGTTATCATTGCATTGAGCTGAAATGAAGGCTTGATTGAAAAACCGAGATGAATGAAACAGTCAGTATCCGAATTGTAGTCTTTTTTGCACCAGTTTCTACGAACTTTTGTTTTTTTTTTCCTATGTAAATATTCTAGCAATAAAATGCAAGAGAGTTTATTTCTATATTTGAATCCCTTTCGAAAAGAAAATGAACGCTGCTTCATTCAAACGTACTAAAACTAGCACATACTAATACTCATACTAAAATATACTCGTACCAAAACCAGCACATCACGAAATTGACGAATTGGAGTTGAAAAATCAAAAAACGTAGTTTTTGTGCGCGCTCCGCATCTACGAGCAAGCGGTATACAATCAATAAGGTCTCCTCACGAACCTATTTAAGTAAATTCAATGACAGAACTGCCTGTTTGAATTTACTGGCGAGGTTTCGCTTTTTTTCTTTCTAACCACTACTGTCTTCTTCCCTACGAAATTTGTACAACGACAACACTAATTGGCTGGTAACTCTAAAACTCTGGTAAATTCAGCAGAAGATAGTCCTACCCGGTCGCCGTATCCTCAATCTTGGTCGCTGGCTGAGTTTTTGTGCGAATTTGTAACTCTTGAACACGGGGGTTGTTCGAGAATGGTAGTCGCTATTCGGCGTTGGTGTCGCCACTGGTGAGGCAAATCGTGGTGGTAACGCAGCCGACGGTAATATCACAGTCTTAGACCACCCAGACGATGCCACTGGACGCCGCGATGCAGCACCAGTACTGATACCGTAACCCGACTCTTGAATATCTGAACACAGTTTTGGGCCGCTCACAGAACGGAGGTTGTGCTGCATTGCACACGATGTTAGACTAACTTATTCGGCTAGTGGTTAGCAGAACTGAGGACAGCAGGACGAAAACTGATTTGAATTTGGTTCTGGGAAGGGAGTTAGCATCTGGGTTACGGTATTAGTATGGGCTGCTGGATATGGTAAAGCAGAAACGACAGTGCAAGACAGTGTTGACAACAGTGTGCCTCAACTGAGTTTCCAGCAAACGTCTTCGATTTTTGGGGAGAAGCAAGCAAGCGGCTAACTGAACAAAAGAGCCGAACTCGGATATCTTTACCTTCGTCCTTCGAAGACGGGAATGTCCCCAGGATCGGACCGTGGATTCGTGGTCGTCTTGGCGGCTCCACCTGGATGTCCTTGTCGTCAGTCGGCAGAGGGACCGATTTTCGAGTGTTTGGCGTCGCCGCCACTCGAATCTCGTCCTTCTATAAAAAAAAAACCATTTGAGTGCGAAGTAACAAAGAATGCAATTTAAATCCACTAAAAATTGCACCAATTTAGTTCAAATATCGCTTTCAAAGTGCAATACTTGACACTCTTGCAACATTTTATTTTGAAGTTGTTGAAAGTTTGCACAGCTCATCCTCGGAGATGGATCGTACCTTGGACGGTAGAGCTTGCAACTGTTTTTCTTCTTCCATAGATTCCTCAATAAATTTTGGCTGAGGTGAGGGTTTTACTCCCGAGATCAATCCCTCCAGTTCGGAGGACTTTTCGCGACCAGCTCGGTGGATCGGATATTGAATTGCTTTGAGGTTGATGCCTAGTCGCTTCCATCTTGCCTGAATATCATGATTTCAAGGCATAGTAAATTGACCGTTTTTTAACAGAGATTCGGAGCACAAAATTGTTGTTTCCACGAAGAAATGAAGTTCTGCAGAGGGAATTTTGGAGTCTGTTTAATCTTCTCAAAAGTTGTGGACATTTGAGGAATACAGTCTACTAGAGGTCATTGTTAGCTATGCTTAATATCTTCACCATCTAGAAAAAGAAGAGTTTCATTGAATTGTTGATTGATCATATTTTAATTCAATTAATTTATTATTCTTACTGCCATTTCTCTTAGAGAATATAGTTTAGTTCTCTTCTTATTGCTCAAAAGTAGAGATTTGGCAAACTAAAACTAGAACAGTTTGACGTTCTGGACCTTCATAGAAGTTTCATATTTTCGTTTTGTTCATATAATTTTCAATATTTACAACATAAACTACTATCCTTATTGTGGATATTTTTTAATATGAGAAGAAAATCAAGGATAAGCTGTATTTATTGTACATCTCTATGAGGTTTCTCTTCCCGTGGATAGGAATCCATTCTCTGACTATGCATGTCTGTAAATGACTTTTAGCTGGTAGTTCTTGTTTTTTTTTGGCTATCTCATTAATAATGATATACTTTTTTGTTTTTCGAAATTAATACAAAAAAAAGTATTATTATAGATATTATTAAATTATTTCATTCTATTATTGTACTACTAATTATTATTACCGTAAGATAATTGAAATAAGTTAATTAATTCTAAAAGAGGCACTCCTTTATTTTTGGAAACTTCCTTTGTGTTCCTAGTAGGTTCTCAACGCCTCCTTATCAGAATTCTATTGTTGGCGACGGAAAATACCTTAATGCATGCAACTGAATTATTCGTTTATTAAATTTTTCGTTCTTTTTCTTTTTGAATTATCGTTGGGATCGTGGGAGGCATCAGTACTAAGTAGATAAATTGCGCATCTATTCGATTTTTTACGAACGGCTCTCACAATTTTTCAATGTTCAGCAGGTGGAGTGAAGCAGAGACTAAGAATGTTCGTACTGCGCACACGTCGAGGGTCCGTCTGTAAGCCCGAACAAGCCTCTCCTCCGTTCGGGAACGATAAAGCAGTACAAAACTTGTCTCGGGGGATAAGGATACTGACTTGGTTCAACGGATCAGTCCTAGATGCCCCCGCAAGTCATTGAATAGGTCGTATACGCATTCGTAAACTCTCTACTCTTGAATTGAAGGCGAGCGGTAGGCGCATTCGGAGGGATTGAAAGGGATTGCAAGCACTATACTTTTCAATGTCCTGCGTACTTCATAATAACAAGTGATCAATATAACGACAATCAATAATAAATAATGGGAAATTATTTGATTAGAGGAGGGAAAAAGGGGAGGGGGGCGGTGGTGTAGCGCAGATGGTAAGAGGTCCGCTGTGTCCTCACCGTCGATGGTTCGAAACCGCCTTAGTCTCAACCAAGCAGCTCATCCCAAGTCGACAAATTAATGCCAGACTTATCTAAAAGAATAAAACTACTGAATTGATCATCGGTTGGCCCCAGCAAGTCATTGTATAGGCCAACACGCGCTCCAAAACCTCAGCGATCACGAACTGCATTGAGATGCATCTCAAGTGGATTGACACGCCAGAGACTTTATCCTTTTATCCTCCTAATTTGATAAGTGGGAAGTGGTTGTGATCATAAGATTGTGATCTCACAAGGCGATTCTTTAATGGATCCGCTTTTTAACTTCGTTTTTTTTGGCGGAGAATTACCTTTGTTATTTGCATTGACTTTCCTTCACAAGTTCAGGATTAACATTACTTAACTTCTCGTAAAAATTCAAATTTGATTAACTTCACTACTCGTAAAAATTCAAATTTGATGACTACTTAAATTTTTCTCACCCTTTTTCTCTAAGTAAGATCCTTTTAATCTTTAAGAAACACACATCAGTTGGACATTTCATTGTACTCGGTGGGCACTGGACAAAACATTAGGTGCAGTGGTAAAAGTGGAAGGGGTTTGAGCAAATGATGACAAAAAAGATTTCGAGAATTTTTACTGGCGATGTAAAAAAAGATACTAAGACATCCTTTCAGGATCTTTTTTCGATTGTTATTTAATTTTCTCGTGGCCATTGCGCAGCCCTAGTTTCAATTATTTAACCTCATTCTCATGTTTGTTTTTACAAATAGGGATTTTGAGGAAGCATGTCGTATCTAGCGCCTCTTTTTGACCCAGTTAGTAGTGAGGTTGCATTAATGTTTTTCACAGTCGGTGCGACAATGAAAAGAGATGAAAAGAGGTAGTGGTTTTCAAAAAAGAGGTGAATGAAGTCGGAAATGGAACGAATTTCTCGGAAATAAACAACTAAACAATGTTGTCAGCAAAATTCAGCGTGCTATGTATGTATAGTTTTACTTGATTACGAAAATTCTGGAAAGTTCTTATGACTACTTTTGGAAAGGGAATAAGAATGTATTGAGTCAGCAATCCTAGATATATGGAATTGATTTGCCACATGATTAGAAAAAATTTGAGGAGCAGGAAAGATTTTGGTTGTTCTCGCTACAAACCATAAAGAATGATGAAAAGACAAAAGATGATGAAGAAAAAATTATTGACCAGGGGAATTTTTCGTCAATAACTTATTTCTTCGACAGGTAAGTAGGTTTTGTACAATAGAATAGAGCTCTTCGGAGAAAGCAAGTCCCCTACTCTTTCTTTATCAGTTGAAAAAGGTGGATATCAGCTGTTTAAAAGAGATTTTGTTCATTTTGTTTTTTTCGTATGTCTGCTTGCTGCTGCTTTAGACCTAAGTTGAATTTTTGAGAATCACGAAGAAAATTGAAACTGAATATTGAAGACTTGACAGCTTCACGTTAGATGTGACCCTCTGAATTGGGATTCCAGTTGATTCAGTTCAGTTGATTAATTTTTGATTTTTCATTTGTAATTTTTGGAATAAATCTCAATTCTATTTTTTGATGGAGTATTCGTATACGGGATAGTAGAATATTATAGAAGGGAGGGTGATTCCGTCTATTTCTCCCTAATTGCAGTGAAAAAACGGACCGGAAGATACCGCTTCGGGCGTTCTGGTGCACTATTTTCGACAAAGAGTTCAACTGGAGCGCGCCAGCCTTGTGCGGCGCCGCACCTTCCGGTCCGTTTTTTACGGCCATCAGGAAGAAATGGACGGAATCACCGCTCTCCCCTATACTCTACTATCCCGTATACGAATACTCCACCTAAAATCCGTACCACCTCAGATTCGTGGCATTCTATTCTTTAATCTTATTAATTCTCATTAACTGATTAGGAAAATTTTTTAAAGACCTTGAAGGAATAAGAAAATCAAGTATTTTGCTTCATCAACAAAGAACTTTACGAATTCTTTTGCTATAGTGAAACTCCCTCAGAAACGGCACTTATTGTGAAAGTCGCCAATACTTTTGGATTGACCTAATAACTAAGATCCAGTCTCGCCGCCATAAACTCTCCTTTTCCGGTGTGTGGGACGCGCTATATGTCGATGCTAAGCAGCAAAACCAGTCTAATCCTGTCTTAAACTCAAGATAGCTATCTTTTTGTAAGGAATGGCAAAAGTTACCGGGGAGGTGAAGGGCTAACTCGTACCGGTACGTTCCGTTCACAAAAACGACGATTCGTTACGCTCGTTTTACGACATTAGTGAAGCGTAAGTGGCGCCAACCAAGTTAGTTCGTCTGACCTTTAAATTCGCTGTAGCGTGACCACCAATTCTTTGTTCCCGTAAATTTCTCTGATTTTTTTTTTCTGAGCGTCTTTATACGATTTTCTGAGGGTTCAGAGAAGAAAGTTTGAAATATAAGTAGTTGATGAGAAAAAAAAGAGATGAAAGTGAAGAAGGTGTAGAAATGTGGAGCGTTAGCGACGATAAATTACTGTTGAATGACGATAAAATCAATCTCCACTTGATTTATCGAGGGTACTGCGATTAGATGGCGACCGATTAACCTTTTTGAAGCCTCTCTTAGTGGAAAGCAACTGTGGAGTTCAGCTTTTTCTAACCTTGCAGGAAATTACAGTATTATTTGATGAATTTCACTTGGTGAACAATGAGAATGTTGACAGGAAAACTTTCTAGGCTCTCACGAACTTATCGAAACAAACGAAATATTAAAAAAGTAGATCCTCATAGGTAATACGTTGTTTTCAGCTAAACATGGTATGAAAAAGTGTTTCGGAAAAAGCAGCAATCAAAATTGGGAAACTTCAGTGAGAAATTCAGATTACTCTTTAATATAACAACAAAATCATCCATTTTTTTTTCGCGGATCCATAAAATACTCCTTAATTAATTATTTTCTGTCTTTTGATGTCTTTACTACGAGAATATTGATGGGTAAGCATAAGATTTCATATCTTTTTCAAAATCAAAAGAAGAAGTGGACTGCTTTTTGCCGTTCTCCACAGTTAGTTCTTTTGTGAAAATCCGGACAGCCTTCACTCATCATGAAGCTTCAACCTTCACTCAATAGTCCGAATGAAATGACCCCGATCCAAGCAAGTGGACGGTTTCAACGGCCGCCGATCTCGCTCATACGAACCGTATCCGGCTACACGACTGCAGCAGATTAAAGGTGAAAGTGAGATTGTCGAGATAGAACGAGAGAGAACGAGAGAGCGTTGGATTTCTGGAGAGGATTCGGTGATTCATGTGAAACAATGCGATTTCTCAGTCAGCTGATGACTCTTAGTGCCAAAAAAGTGCGATTGATGAACACCTTTTTTGATGTGAGAGTTCCCCAACTTAATGGTGGGAATTTCCAGTCATATGTTCGTGTGTGTACAGAATTTTTATGTCCAACCTAATCCGAAGTTGAACATTCCATGCTCCAGAGCCATATTGTTGCTGTAGTCACAACGATCTTCCAACATCCATGTGAACTTTTGCGAAACGTAGTAGGAACGAACACGTTTTATAACGATGACCGCAATGGCACCTATCACACCAGGATTCAATTAATCTGACCGAGATCCTCAAAGCAAGCAATTCTCTCGCATATTTTTGTCCTCTTTTGAATTTTATGCTCTGTACACATTTACGGCAAAATGTGAACAAATATACGCTCCTGGATGTAGGAGTGTAGCAATAGAGCAATTCATAGATGAATTCGATGACTGTCAATCGATAGTGCACTCCGTCTCTGAAGATCGACGCGGTATTCTTTAAGGGATGATAAGGAAGGAGAACTGCGCTGAAGTAGACGCCCAGCTTCAATGCAACAAGTATTTCCATTTCATTTGTGCAATACGACGAAGAGAAATTAGTATGGATGGAATAGAATAATTAGGAAATTAGCCCAAAAAATAAGTTTTTTTTCTAGGAAGAAGTGATTTTTAAAGATTCTTTAACTGCAGAACAGTCCTGAAGTTTCCCTTTATGGAAATCACGAAAATAAAGAAAAATTGAAGATTCACTCTGACTGTATCATCTAAGGTAGTTATAACAAGAAAAATCAGCGTGGATCAACTGAAATTCCCACAAATTCTGCCAAGAAAACTAGTTTTTTCGTCGAAAAAAGCAATTTTAAAGGTATTTCAACTGCAGATCAGTTATGAAGCTGTTCTTTCTGGAAGTTATAGAAGAAAAATTGTTACTCACTCTAAATTCATCACATGAGGTAGAAATTGGGAAAAAAAACGTGACATTCTCACTCGAATCGAAGAGTTCAAAGCAACTAATGAGTCTCCACGGTTTTAAGTTTGATAAATGTTTGAATCGAAAAATTCGACGTTCGGTACGGATTGTAGAACAATTTGAATTATAAAAAAATATTCGTGGAAAGTCAAACAACTCTTCGAATTCTAGTTATACCCCATACATTAGGAAATGTTCGATCGATAGGTTTAAAAATTATTCAAGACCAAACACTCGTGCTCAGGAAATTTTTAATTTCTGACTGTTTGAGGATGTGAATGGTTGAGGGATTTTTTTGAACATTTAACTGTAATATTAGCACTTGAACCTTATTTTCTTGACGACTAGAATACTTGAGCTTATTCGGTGGAAAATTCACGTTTACCGAATGTTCGAGTTCAAACTTATTCGAACTGGTGGATATATGAGGGATATTTCTTTTGTAGCCGTTCACTTTCAAGCAACGTTAAGCTTTCCGCGGAAAAAAATAGATTAGGATCGGAGATTGCATCTGAACGAGCGTTCGTGCAAGATAAGTGAGCTTTTTTGCTTGCTTTCGCCACTTTTTGCTAAGAATATCAGTTCTGCCGTTGTCCTACGTAAGCGGAACGTAGCAAAAACTGTACTCCCAGCCAGGAATTTACTGAGACCGCGAAAGGAAAACATTGTAAAGTTCGGATATGATCTGAGGTTTGTAATCTAGTAGTACGGTATGAAGGTGCAACCTCTATTCGTTTTCTCCTCGCTTCATCGAAATCTTGAATGGATCTTGGTGGAGGTATTGGCGGCGTGGTGGCGGCGGCAATGGTGTAAGTTATGACAGTAGTCGTTGATGCTTCTGGATGAGAAGCAGGAATTATCCTTGGAGGCACTTGTGCTCGTGGAACATACGGCTGAAAATATATGGAATAAGCAAACAATCGCAGGAATTAAAAATAATTTTTTTCTAGGAAAAAAATGAGAAGACACAATTCCTTCAGATGTTGGCTGGAGATTTTAATCTTTCTTTTCTCCAAGAGGAACAGTTTTGTGATTCTCAAGGTCTTTACGTCAAAAATACGAATGAAATGTATTTTTGAAAACCTTGAGATGTGTTCACTTCTAATAAAAATTTCACTATTTCTTAATGTCATCATAGTTCTTCATTTAGACCAAATGAACGACTAAGGGGCTGAATAACTTTTTTAAAGCAATTCCCGAACATTATTTTAATCAATTAATCGATTAACGTCTTCCGATAAAATGGTTTGGCAAATAAAAAAACCCAAGTTCTGTATCTTTCGAAAATGCGAAGGACTTTTCTGCTGTTATCGTCACTTTCCACGAAGAAAAAACAGTTTTTTTATTAGACCTTTTCAAAATAAGAATATGCTTATTTCCTTCTTGTTTCTTTGTATTCAACGGGTTTTTGTTTGAAAAAAAAATTCACATTATGAAATGTGTCCATGAATGAAGAATCCTCTCCAAGAATTGTTACGTCGAAAACGGAGCCATCCATTCGAAAAGAAAATTGAATTCTGTTTCTGGCTTCGATACGATGTTTGTTTTTTGCATATGGGGGAGGTGTGTGAACAAGTAAATAAATAAATAAAGAGATGAATAAATAAAATAAAATAAAATGCTAACGCAGCGCATTTTTTTCGGATCTGGATCCGTTTGGTCCCAGTTATACTTCTCAACTACACTTTCTATCTTTTCTTTCATGTTTTTTTTTTCATCACTTTTCCTTTGTTCCTTTCTTCGCGTTTCCTCTGCTACCACCCCTTACGCTTCTTCATCCTCTCATCAGAAGAATCGGTCAAATTCCAGGATCGTAATCCTCTCACAGCCTATCCCTCCCTGTAATAAATGAACTCCGTCCTCGAACTGTTCATAGACGGATGTTTCTCGCCGGTGTTATTTCACCACTTTCTCCACTAGTTGTCCGCTCAATTCGCTTTCCGTTCACACTTAGTGACCTCATTCCATAGCAACAGCCGCTTTCTCGTTGATAAATTCTTAAATGCCAGAAATTCTCGTGTAGTTCATTCCCTTACGGAACGCTTCATAAAGAAGAACAACCATGTGGAGCCAAAATAGCAAAAACAATTCAAACACAGTTGAAGACACGAGCTAATGAAGATTTGGCGATAACCCTGGAACCAGCGTGGGATTCACGGATCGATATGGATTATGGGAAATTTACATTATTACGATCACCAATTGCTCTACTAGATTTCTGCTAAGTTTAAAAGTATGTTCTCATAGGCCTGCTGCTTTAGTATGTATTTACAGTTTACATTTGTTCTATAAACAGTGACGAAGAGCTAAAATTGGGTCGAGTGGTAGAAGAAGTATAGGAGATTCCATATTTAAAAGCTTAGTGCCAGTGACAGTGCCGACAAAAACTCTGGAAAATCTTCTTTTTTGACGAAGATACGATGAAATCATATTGAAGGGCTGAAAGCTGGTTTTGATTTGAGAAGAACTTTTTGGTAAGGAGAGGAAAAGATTTGAGGTTAGTAGAAAATAAGTGTTCGTGGATTGCTGTAGCAAATAATTCTCATTTTCAATTCACCTGCCAAAAATATATTAAGATTTGGTGCCGGTGTAGCAGTCTTCGCCATCCTTGTATTTTCGGAGTTTTCCATTGGATTCGGTTTTAAATAATTAACATTGAAGCTAGAATTTCCCGCCATCAACGAAGAAACCTAGGAGATAGGGATTTTCAAGAAAATTTCCACTTTATTCATTTCCTAGAGGAGTTGTAGAATCCATACCCGTCTCATCCTAATTGGGATCTTCTCAATGAAAATTAATTCTTTATTTAATTTTTAGGGTAAAAAAACGTGGTGAAGCGACGAAGGATTCTTCGAAATAAATGGGATATATTTCCATAAAGGAAAAGATTACGGATCTTTTGTTCCTAAAATTCGAAATCGAGAAAGACTAAGTTTTTTGCACAATCTTCATGGCCTTGGGCTTTATGGTTTTTTCATAAAAATATTATTTTTTCTCACAAATAAAAAAAAAATCGCCTTGATCATTTGACATTCTGAAGTACCTATATCTGAATGTCATTTTTCTCAACAATTTCTGACGGGCTTAGAAAATGGGAAAAATTCTACTATTTCCTAAGTTTGCTGGACCAAAATCACATAAAAGAAGTCTTAAGCTTGACTTCTGTACACTATTAAAAATCCTATGGGAAGGATTCACGAAATCAGGAGGAAGTTCATGGGAATTCCGTTGCGAAATTCTTGAGAATTCCACGACATTGACAGTTCCATAGCGAAATTTCTACCGTGTCTTTCTTCAATGACTCATAGTTGATTTGAAACAAATAGTCTTTCTCGACATTATACTTTTTTCCTCGAGAAACGATAGTATTTCTACAAATAATCATCTTCATCAGTCAATCTTCCATTATTATGCATGTAGATGTACGTTGGAGACACGACGACACTAAAACTGGACAATCAACCAACACAGCGCGTAAGCATCGACATCGCAGGCGTGTCCTCCTCCCCATCCGGCGTGATATGTACAGCACGCGATTTCGCGATCATGTATGCACAGACACACACACACGCTCGGAACATACATATATATGCATAAGTAGGAAGAGGAAGTCCTAGACTAGACCACCAGGTTCCTGTTTTGTCCACAAAACCCTGACGGATGGATAATCCGACAGATTTTCCGGGCATTTTCACCGTCTCAGCGGGAGGTGTCGTCGGCTTTGCGATTAAAATGCGATGCGCTGACCCGTAACCGTTCGACGCCACGCTAGAAAGTTAAAAGGACAATTTTCAGCATCACGTAATTCAATCACTTTTGGCCTGGATGTGGAGCTGACAGCGACAAACGAACGATTCAAAGGTTTTTTCTCTGCTTTTTTTCTTCTTTCCAACTGACCAAGCCTGAATCGCCGCGACACGTTGTTTAAGAAGGCCATTTTCGAGGACGATCAGTGTCTGCTGGAGGAAACGAAAAACCAGAATGCTGGCTTTGTACCAAAACGTCTCTATAATAGGCTTTACTTAGATCAGGATCAAGCCGAGGCAGAAAAAAAGTCCGACGTCCAAGATTTAGCCAGCGCGCTACAAAGGAAAAAAACGGATTCTAAATGAGGCAAAATGACGTCGCTAGCGGATCGCTAAAATAATTGGTTTGAAAAAGGATTTTTAGCGTGCGCGATGCTTGGAACTTGAATGCTTCTTACTGTTACCGTAATCTCAAGCATAATTATCCAAAGCACTGAATGATGCAGAGCTCTTGAAATTATTTTCTAGTTCTTCTTCAAAATTTTGGTTCCTCAACAGGGTGGAGGTGGTCATGGTTTGCGGTAAAAACGAGATCAAGGAATTATTCCTAAATGCAACTCAGCGAAAGAGGATGTGAAGAAGGGGTCGCGTTAAACGCAAATAATTTTTTCTCAGTTGAATTTTCTCGTCAATAAGTAGTGTGACGAAAACTATGAGTTAGGTTGTGACGTGCTTTGAGGTATGCAAGGCAGTACACAATTAAGCATAATCGATTATTAGTTGTGAAAACTGCGCACTATCGATTAGAATCTTTTTCTGCACATAGATATCGATCGGGAAGCCAATAATTAATAGCTTCACAACGCCACGGAATCTCCTTTATCAGGTTAGGTTCAATGTGTAATTTTGCATAACTGGAAGTTATGACCATTGTAGTCAGCAACAGGAAACTATGAACGATCCAAAATCCATTACAGTATAGTCTTCGTCCTGTCCACATTCCATTTATGCATTTATGCGCCTATTTTTTGTTGTCATTATTCATTCATTCATTCATTCATTCATTTACAGACTTATTTTAAAAAGAAAGGAATTTTTGTGGGCCAGTTAGCCCTGCAACGATGCATTGGATCCGCACATTTTCGGGAATATCCCAAAGCAGCGCCTGATCAGCTTTTCTGAAAATTGCGTCAATCCCCTTTTTTCTACAGAATTGCGCACATCAACCGCGACTAAGCTCGGCGCAAACGTCGGCCGAGCGCACAAGTTCGCTTATCCTGGCTAAGTTCCGTTTTCTTGCGTTACGTCATACTGAGAACTTGTTCCTTCTCGTACGTTCTTGTTATTCGCATTTAATGCCGATCCACTTTTCATTGGTGCGCATTGGGTGGTGTGTTCGCTTAGTCATCGCATTATCTCCTGTCCACTATGCATAACCACTGATTAGATCATGTTGGGTATGGTGCCAGTCAAGAAAATCGAAAATCTACGGATGGCGCCGCTTTTGAGCACAGGACAGGTCTTTATGGATACGCTTATGGTAGGAAAAAAGCCGCTAAATACTCGCGATTGCTTGTTTTGATTGGAAATCCGTGGAAAATGAAAAAAGAACAACCAGAATCACTTACAGGAAAGGTGTACGGGGTTTCGTCGATTGATTGATGTCGTCGCACCATCGCCGTTCGTGCCACTTCGCCCATTGGCGCCACTAGTGGCCGAATTACCTGTAGTATAAACGGTTAACACGAGGAAGATAAAAGATTTGTTGTGAATTCGTCCGTTACTGCTTCATACCTTCAACCGCCGAATTCCATATAGTCTTCTGTGCGAGTATGGAGCATCTCCTTGTAACCGCACCGGTTTCACTTTGAAATCCTGAAAAGAGTAGGTAAAGGTTAGCATCGAACATTATTATTTCCATTTTACCAATTATTTCCATTATTTTTCTTTTCACAAGAATGAAGACGTAGAGAAAATAATACCAAAAATAATTAGCGCTTATGTTTTTTTTTATTTCGGCAATTTTGGCAAATTTTATTCTGCTAATCGAATGAAATGAGAAAATAGCGAAGAACATAATGTTCGAAGATAGTCCCCTTTCCTTTGATTTCATTGAGCCGTTTGAAATTGAGCTCTTAGAAATGAGGCTTCTTCTATGGAGAAAAATAAGTCGGCAGAGGGCTCTGTTGATGTAAGTTCTTTTAAGGTATAGGTTGTTGTTGAGATTATTGTTATTTGTTTATACATATGCATAGTATATATATATATATATAAATATAAAAGTGGGATTATACGATGCTCGGACTGGGGTAAGGGACGATTTTTAATTGTAGAAATTTCTACAGTTGATATGAAGCTTTTCAGTTATAAATTTGAAGAATATTCATCCCTCGAGGATGTGTTTGCTTTGATACTCTTTAATTTAGTTCCACAGCGAGATTTATTATTCCGAAGGCAATGAAATACCTCGTAAATGCAAATTTAAACTGCGATTTTTATTCCACAGAGCACCGATAAAACAGTTTTTTGTCTGACCATTTCAAATAAGATGAACATGCCTTAGTTGTATTGCTTCACTGCAACTTTAGTCTTAGTTTTAGTCTAAAAGAAAAGAAGCGTCATTTCTCAGCGTTAATTCGTAGGGGGTAGTGAACAGATGATAATAAGCGAATCAAATATCTTTAGATTTAAGTGGAACTGAACACTCAGACATGGTCCAACGTAGGCTTTCTGTACAGTTTGCTCTGTTGTCGACTGAGAGTTGACATCAATTCAGCCAACGTTATTCTGTAGGTGCAGAAGCGTCGTTTTGAAACAAATGAGGCAGGAGCCCAGAATGTATTAATTTTTCCAAATTTTTTCCGTCACTTTTAAATCAAATTTTAACGTCTGAGATGGAATAAAATGAAAAAGGAGTTTTCCGAGATCATACTGTAAATAGAACGTATACAGTACCGAGTACCACTAGTAAACAGTGATTTTTACAAATGAGAAATTTTCAAAAAAGTTGAGAGAATTATTATAGATTATTATTATCTATTTTCTATGGTTTTGTGCTAGAAATTTTCTATTAATGGCATTGAAAAAAGAACTTGTCCTAAAAAAAAGCTCATTCAAAGGTTTAGAACGGTATTGCGATGGCAGTCATTTCTTTTGTAAATTATTCTTTGGAAAGAAAAGTCTTTTAATTACAGTATAGTCTCTGATACTGTATTGAATGATGGATTTTTCTCCTGACGAGCTGCATTTTCTTCACAGCTTATTTGAAAAAGCTATTTCAGAATGGAGATATAGAAATGGTAATCTGTCGTTATGGTTGAATTAGATATGGATTGAACCAAATAAACTATCCCATTCCCTAACTACACTGATTTCCGCAAAGATTCCTCGCTCTCGTTGCCGTTATTCATTGAGGATTTCCCACTGAATTATCCTGAATGATAGGAAAATCCTTCGTATTCGCCGAGAGAATAGTGTGGACGGAAGAATGCGGAAGAGAGGAGCAGCGGGATATCTTGCGGACGGATGGGGTTGGATGTTGTAACCACATTTGAAACGACTCTATTTTTAGATTTCAATCTATTCTCGTTGCTCTCTGGATCAATTCTCATTAAAACTCGGGAGGTAACCACTCTCAACATCTATAACAACTTCAGTATAATTTAGCCATCCCAGAATTTTGTAATACCGCCATAAATCGATCAGTTCTGAGTCACACGGACGAGTTTAGCGAGTCATTCTTCCCCACCTGAACACGACAGTACACGCATATGATGGACACATAACATGTACGGCGTGAAGTGCGCACGCAATACTATAAACCCACGCACTGAATTAATGTGTCTCGCGAAATCTTTCCTGGATCGAAGGAATTACATGCGACGTCAATTTATTTGCACATTTTCGCAACGAAGCCATAATTAGTCCAAACCTGTAGTAATTCACGTGAACTATTTCATTATGTGCACTTTTGCGTTCAATTTCTAGTTTTGGTCCAAGAATTTCACCTAGCGAACTCACATCCAAAAGGGAAGGAAACGTTGCGGAGGAGGATATGATTTTTTTTTTTTACAAACATCCGTGTTGTCGAAAATAAGCGGATAGGGTAAAACGTAGAGCAGAATATATACGGAAACGATGTGTTTCAGAATAAAAACACATTTCGAACATGTCCTTCGTATCCGGATTCCAGCCAAACCGATTGTGTGGATGCAGGCAGCTTAAAACAGCGTAGCTAACGCCAGAAAAGCGCGTCTAGCTGGAAAAAAGCCGTTGAGTGTTCGTTCAGCGAGGAAGGTCTACGACAAGTCCTCGGTCCACTCGTGGTGGCTGCTGGCCACTCGTATTCCGCCTTGCCGCCTTCTCATCGTCATCGCCAACCAGCTACGATGCAACCTTTTCCAATTATTGATTGGTTCGAAATGATTCTATAGAGGGGTTTCTCGACAGGAACATCGTCGCAGGATTTGATGAATACGTTCGTTCAAGCACAGCTCAAGTTTTGAAAATAAAAGTAAAAGCCCGGAGAAGAATTGATGAAGGAAACCACATGGTCATAATTTCCTCCCTTACATACTAAAGCATTACGTTACACTCTTGCTGCTATTCTACTGCGTTTGTGCTGCTGTGGGACAACAAAATTTCTCTCGCAGTTAAATAACTTTTAAAGAAATCTGGCATCAACAATAAGGAAAGGAAAGGAAGCTCCTAGTGTACAGAAGGCACAGTGGTTCTACACAGAATCAGTGGCAAAAATTGCTTTATGCCCCATGCTCAGGTCCCAGTACGCGAAGTCCGAGCATCTTTCGGAGACTCTTTCCCGCTGCCGAGCGCGCTATCCTGCAGATGGCGGGAGTCGACAACAAATGTTCTCATTGGGTTTTGGTGACCGCAACATGGTTCACGCCCAGTCAATGCCAAATATTTTTAATTATATCATCAACATTATGAGCAAACTGCTCAATATTTCAGTGAAAATATTTTTCAGAAGCTCAATGCTTTTCTTTTTACGGTGGTGTGAAGTCCAAACTCGTCCGAAAGCAATCAAAAGATGTGTGCAAATGCTTTTTTGTCAAGAGTCAGGATCTTCAGTATTTGAAGCGCTTTTTACGTTAATTACAGCTCTTCTAAGCTGCGAACCAAAGGATGCGCGAGCGAGAAAAGGCTCTTTCGAGAGGTTTTTCTGGAGATGCGAAATAAACAATTAATTCTTATCCATAATTTGAATTCTAATTTCTGTTTTTTCTATTTCTAAGTGAATATGAAGCGTAACATTTTATAATAATTTCTTCTGTCTTACGGGGCCGAAGAATAATTCTTCCCTATCTGAATAATTTATGCTTCTGGTGCTGATTATTGCTGTCACCTCAGAATCACTCGCCGGATTTTTAGGTGACTTAAGAAATGACTTCATGAAATGAGAAATGTTAGAGGAAAAAACTGCAGAAAACGCTCAGTTTCAAGACAAATTTCGGATTCGCAAGGAAGAAAAACGAGAGGTGAAAAATGGAGGAGTTACGGAATATGCGCAACACGGTATGAAGATCTTCCAGGAATGAATCTTCCAGAAAACTTCTGCTCACGGTTCCAGGTCAATGAAAATTCGAGAATAGGAGACTGGAAAAAACAGTGTAGAGAAAGTTTCTGGTTTTGTGGATTCTGAAAGTTATTGAGTGAATAGGCCTCGTGTGTGAGTCTATCGCAATAAAAGACGCGGGAGTGGACAAACTAGTTTCAGAACCAAGTAAATACATCCTTGGTAGGTTTGGTATCGGAAAAGAGACTTTTTGGTGAAGAAAATAAGTGTTTTATGATGTGAAATTCAACAAGCGTAGAGGTGACGAAAAATTTTTCAGAATCATCAAGAAAACGTGAAAAAACGTCCCCAGAAATCGAAATTACTCACCGTGGACGCCACCGAAGCGGCTAATGCCAATAATAGAGCGGAAATTAACATTGAATTACGCTTAGGCTTGACGCATGTCGTCCTGCGCATAGAAGATGCGAGATTTGAGCTATCCGCTGGGGCGGGCGTTGTCGCTCGGTGAGAAATGTGGGCGTGGCCAGGCGTTGGTCGTATGGATGAACGAACGGCCCGACGCAGCCGGCTACGGAGACGTAAATGCCGCTCGCGCACACAACGCGCGACATCCACAAAGCATCGATGTCTTTGTTCGTGATTGTGATTTTTCGCTAGAAGTTTTCGGATGTTTTGCATTGTTTTGGAGGTGGTAATGGAGGGAAAACGAGTGGAAAAGGTGGTGGATCCTCCGGAGTTCGGATGACTTCGAACTTTTTAGAGAGAAGTGTTCTCCTGGACTACAACCTGAGAAATCCATCCAGGCAGTAGGTAGTGTAGTTCTCAGTTCTAGAGAATAACCTCACTAGATTCATTTTGTTCGTGAATTGAAACATTCCCTGAAACTGAAACATATGATCAAATTTACCGTAACAAAAACCAAAATTGCCGAGATTTCAGGCGAGCTTCTAAAAATAAGGAAAAAAGCAATAAAAAAAAGAAAAATGCAGCAGGAAGGTATTGGTGTACCCAAAGGGCGATGAGAGAGCGGAACAGAAAAATAGGCACTTCGCTGTTCATAATGTTGCACAAAAGGAAATAAGTGTAAAGCCGAAATGCAAAGAGAAAAAAATGAGGATGGATAGCACATACGTGACGTCATAATTGTTCTTAATAACCGAAATCTCAGATACAAACACGCTGCTATGGATGGGTGATAACGAAAAAATTAACCTAGAATATCCGATAATCCATCTAAGCGGCGAATGTAGCGCAGTTGGTAAGAGGTACAGCCGAGACTAGGCGATCAGTCGATGGTTCATACCCGCTTTGGAGCTAACCAAGTCCTTATTTCCATTTACACTTCAATTCATCTCAAATGTCCTCTCATCTCGTTCTACTGGTGCTCTATTCTTATGGGGTGGACGTCCTGAGCAACTATCCAGTATATTTGTCCTATAAAGGACAAATGCGACGAAAATGGAACCATCGACTTCTTTTACCATTTTTCTTTAGTGCTATCCAGTATTACTTATTTGCTTTCCCGATACAAATTCGGTGCAATTCTGCTTCTTTCTAGGGTGTGGTCATCTACCGGATAGATTTTTCCAGTGCTAGAACGAGTGTGAATACGTAGTTCTTTTCCTGCGTGATGCATTTATCCGCGGGTAAATTTTTACTGAACAGCAACCCAGACCTATTTATACGGCAAAGCGCATTTATCCAACCGGATAAATGATCTTGGTTACGGGGACTGGGAAAAATGAGCATTCCTCTAATTTTCTGCATTCCACATAATGTGAGAAAGTGCTTGTACCTCTAAACATTGAACCGGAAGATCTTTTTTTTTGCATTTATTTTTCATTTATTCTGATGCAAAATTTTAGATAAGTGTAAAAAAGAGCGGTCCATCACCAACCAAACGAATTTCTTTCAAGCTTATTTTGCGCTGTGACTTCGACGAGTACGGTAACGACTCTAGCATAAAAAATTTATTCAAAATTGATTTTCTCTGTAAATAGCAATTATCATAATAATAAAAATAATTACAAATAAAAAAGTGTAATTAATAAAAACATCCATGAAAACGCAATTCTGTAGTTTCATGGAAGCCAGGAAGATATCGACGTCCCCCTCGAGAATGCCTGTCCTGATAATGGAATAGACTGGCCCAATTACGATACGGACGAGTTTTGTCGGGCAAAAAATGTCGCCTATCGTTAAAATGAAATGAATTAAATTCATGGTAGAAACGTTTTCATATATTTTTCATCCTAAAAATTCGTGCTAATGACACGTTGCAAAATCGGAAATCGACAACGATCCGGTCGCAATCCTATCATCATAATTACAATTGAAATGATGTGAATATTCAGTAGCGAACGCGCCGCGAGGACAGGATTCGGATTCGCACCTTCCTTCCTGGGGATATTTGTGGATCAAATTTCGTGCAGGCGGGTTCCATTGCAAATACTGTGCCGATCGTGCATGCCGCAACAGGCGTACACTTTGGACTTTGGCGCAGAATTCATGGATTGCTCTCACGACGATCGTCACCAAATACTTTGGTCTGCATGGGAAAATGGGAAGGAGGCTCTCGCTGCTGAGGACCTATGGAGGTTCTTCTCAGGATCAGCTGCGCAAATCGCTTTCGTGATCGCATTATCCTTCAGAACCTCCTATATACGCTCAGGTCCTGTGACAAAGTTCGAGTAACTCCGGGAGCTTCTTTCCACACCGCTGGACGCTGATCACATGTCTTTCTTCCTAACTGTGACCTACACTGTGTCGGTGCTCCAGCCAATGGTGGGTCGGCAGCAGTGAAACTAGAAATGACTCGAGAATCACTCTCTTTAAGGATTAAGGATAAAGCGCACGGCGGTGATCAATCCTCGTAGGATTCGCGAGGTTTTACTTCAACTCAGAATCTCTTGAGATTTCTGGATTTATGAAATGGGGTGAAACCTATACAGTGGCATGCGAAGTGCAAATGATGAATTAAGTCAACGTTTTTATTCTCCCAGTCAACTCTGGTTGCAATTTACCGACCCCGAACGGATGAAAGGCTTTTGATTGGCTTAAGAGCAATTTCGAACCATCTCATCGGCTGCGCTACAACCGCTCATCGGACTCCTTTCACGAAATTTAGTTTAGTTCCGATGATTTGAGGTCAGAAAGGTTCGTTCAGTACTCGCTGAGATGTAAACACAAGATTTCGCCGGGAAATTTCGTATTTATCGAAATTCCCTTTTTTCATTCATACTCACACTTAAAGGTATGGATTAGTTAGTTATTAGTTAAACGGTTCTGAAACCTATGTTCTAATAATTGTTTGAATTTCAAAAAGAATCACTGTAAAGTGTAGAAGTAAAAAGATATTTGAACGTTGCCAACGATTACTTACGATTTCATGACTAGCATAGGTATTCAGAGATTACCCACCATCATCCTCAGTGCCGGTACAGAATTTAAGACAGATGATACAGACTGATAGCAGAATTCTTAAACCAGGATTCCAAATTATTACTTTGCTAAATTAAATCCGGAACTATTTTGGAAGAAGTGCCTTTTCAGTTCCCTACTCGGCAGTGATACATAATTGACGCATGACACCCTTAGAACCGTACATAGCATTCCAAAATTCAGGGTTCCACTTCCAAAAGAGAAAAAAAACAACAAAAAAAGAGAAAATACAGGAATAGGAAGCTCGGTTGTTCAAAGGACGATGACACAGCGAAGCAGAGAAATAGGTACCTCGTCCTTCATATCATTCTGAAGAACAAAGAAACAAACTTCTGCAACTTAGACCTCAAATATCATTGAGGCAGCAGGGAGGAAAGGTTCAGGATTTCTTCATCAGCAACTTCAGAATTGAATAGAATGCATGCTCGTAAACGAACGGGACCACCTTCGAGCGCAGCTACCAAGTACGTTCAGTAGAGAATTACCTGGAAATGTGACTGAGTCTTGCCTTATTTCATCCTCTGCAGAATCATTTTATTTATTTTTTCTTCTTCCATTTCCCCTTTCTTCAATTCCTTTATTTGTTTTTATTCATATTTTCTGTTTCAGGAGACTAATGGAGTCAGAGCAGAAAATAATAGAAGAATTAGGAAATTTACTGAATAATCTCAAGTCACGTCAGAATACTTTGTGTAAATGAGTTACAAAGTAATTAGATGTAATTTTCTGATGAAATTTCTGAGCAGGTTCTATTCAAGGACCATAAAAGTCTCGGACAACTTTTTTTTATCCATAAATATCTGCTTATTGTTTGCATATGTAGGAGCGGCAAAGAACTAAACCGTTGTGGAACGGGAGAACGACAGTAAAAACAGACGATCATGGATCTATTGTTTCAGGACTTGGCAATCTGGATCCGTATCAAGTTTAGCACTGCCATTTCAATGTATTCAACGCATTCTTCATTCTATTGCTTAGTTCTTCATTTGCTTAAGTGGCAGAAAAGAAACATCATGAAAATTTAGAGGAATTGCATGCCACAGCTAGTTTCGAGCACTTCATTGCCGATACTTTTCGTCGTCAAAAACGAGGAGTTGAAGAGCCTGGATGTTTTCGCTTAGTGTGACGAAACGTTCTAGAAGTGCTACTACAATGATATCCTTATCGTGTTCTTTTCAGGCTAGTCTTGAAGAGCCTTTTTTCCTTAAAGGCTTAAGAGTGCTAGAGAAACACGTTGCATATGAATAGTATTGCTAGCAGAGCAAGGGAAAATACCAGATATTTGAGAGGAAACTGTTTCGTAGTGAAATGTTTGCCGCGTACAGAATACTTCAGTGGGATTCGAGATCCTTGTAGACTAGTACTGTAGGGGCTGTAGGCTTCTGCCTTCAACCAGCTTTAGTAGGCGTTCGTGAAGCTCATTACTATTGGTCCACAAAATGTGCAGCTCCCCAGAAAAAGGCGAAAAGAAGTAACTTCAGAACGGATACCCAAGAGATAACAATACCACGGTTGCTCTGATTCTCTTGTCTTGGATTGTCAACTTAGTTCCCGACGTTTTTTTTTTTATTTGAGCATTCTGCATGTCATTAAATGCTTTTGGCATAATGTTTTCAATCATTCGAAACAGTTGTTTTACCGTAATCTATGTTTTTTTTTCACTGGGGTTACTTTCTGTTAATTTTCTGATTATTAAAATGGAATGTCAAGTTGAGAAAAATAAACATTTTCGACATCTTCTTCTTTTTAATTTTCAAGGTTCGGATGCTGCAAAAGCTGCTCGTGAAATTTGTGTTGTGTATGGAGAGAGTCCCATAGCTGAAAGAACCGCTCGATCTAATTAACTAATTAATTATAGATATATATATTTATTATTCTATTTATTAAGATTTTTGTTTACTTATTTATAAGCGTCAATATCATATTTATCATGCAGGTTATGCACATATCTATGTATGTATCAACCGCTCAATTAATTTAATTGAAAAATAAATTTTGAAAAAATTTGAAAAAAGCGGCGGGAACTTAGTTGTCGACCTAATATTTTTATTGAAAATGTCTTCATTTGTTAAAGCTAATTTTGTTAACAAATTAATTGTGTGTTCAGAAGATTAAAAAATCGATATAAAAAAACAATTCCGACAGATTTATCCTGACAGTACGCACATATCTGACAACTGTGTTCTTTCGTCTACAGCCTGACAGACTGAACCACCTGTCTTGTCAATGTACGTAAGTCACTCATAGTACAGAGCTCGAACCATGGAGTGGTGAAAAAAACGCACACAAAGTAATCAATGAATGAAAATCAACTAAAATCCTAGTTTTAATTATTAATAATATATATAGTATTTTTAATTGGTCTGTTTTTACTAGTGTTAACTAACTAGGTCAATTTTTAGCAAAATTCCACTTGTTTCCAAATCTACAGAAACGTTTTGTTATATTACAGATGGCAGTCATCCTTAACCGAGGAGGCAAAGAATTCTCAGAATTTCTCTTCAACTTCTCAAAATTAAATTTTTACCCTTTCGACACTTTTCAATAACACCTTTAATACTATCACTGTTCAGGGACTCCGAGATCGTTGTAACAGGTTTGAAATTGCCTCATTTTTCTCGGAAAAAATAAAGAAACGTGTAGTATTTTTGTAAGTCAGCAATTTAATTTATTGGTTGTGGAAATTAAATGGAGATGACGTTAAAGTAAAGAAACAACGGTTATTATGTGATGCATTATTTTACTGACCATTCAGCTCAGCGACTAACTCATCCCGAAAACCACAAGCCCTTTGGACTGTGATTCGAACTGAAATAGCCTCAAATTTCTTGTCCACAGGGTTATATTTAAGTGGTATTAAAGGCATCACCCCACGAATTTGAGGTGGTACGGATGTAAGGTGGAGTGTTCGTATACGTAATTTCCACTTGGTCAAGATTTGAGGTTAGGAGTCACACAACTACCTCGTTCAGAAGTCATTTTTATTCTTCCTCGCACTCATTAATATGCCGCGAAAAACGTTTTCACTGATTTTATAATGCTATTTTTCAGAATCAGAGAAATGCGAGTAAGGACGGAAAGGTGAAAGAAGTGGTCAGTTTGTTTTCTTTTTTGGAGTTCTTGCGTGGTGCACGTAGAACGATATCGAGGCGTGGGAAAGAGAGAGAGGAGGAAATCGATGAAATGTGGATAACGTCGAAGACCTCGAATTATTTTCAGGCTTTTGATAAGGACCAGATGGTCGAAACATCAGGTCACCAAAGAAATTCCAACAAAACCTCATTGGCACCACAAGAAAACATGAAAGAAGTGAATTGTTATTTTTATTAATTATTATTATTTATTATATATTATTATTATTTCGTGTGCGATGCACGTACGAGCACGTGCATGTATCTCCCATCTTAGTTGTAATTTTCTGCGAGTTCTGCGGGGAAAAAGGCGGGTGGTTACAGTACCTGATCAGGACACCCCAATAGTTTTCCGTTCACATTCACATAGCGATTGAATTACTTTCACATTCGCCTGCAGATTTTGATCTTCATTAGAAGCGCATTCGGAGAGTACTGGAGTATTCACACGGGGTACATGCGACAGTTTGTAAGCGTCACGGCAAAAACCTCGAACACCCCTGCAAATCCAGAAATCAACTGAGGCGAATGTCACACGAAATTGAGCAGTTCACATGACATTTCACTCGTTACACCTTTTTGGGCCTATACATACCTGCTTCTTCCAATTTTTGGTGATTTAGGGGGTGTTTCTTTTTTTTTCTGTGGTATTTGGAGAATACAATGGTTTATAATCCACAGTTACGACTATAATAGATAGAACCCTACACGCATGACTCCTTTAGGTTGAACCTTGAGTTTCTAAGCTAATTCCAGAAGTTTGTGCCGTTGCTTCAAAAAGAAGAGAAAAGGAAGTGAAATAAATAAACAAAAGGATTCCTAAAAGGCTGTCCTTAATTCAAGAGCCGTTACCTTTCAGCCCATTTTTTTCTGACTTCGAAGCTCTGCTGAATGTCCCATCCATATCCTGCCTAGTAGCCAAATCGATCGGAGTCACCGTATCGTACGTATTCAGAACTTGTTCGGCGTTGTTATGCAGCATATTTACGTCATTGAGGCTTTTTGATCACACGATAAAAAAATGTCGTGTTGGTGTCAAGAATGATACAATACGTGCTTTAATCGCGATTCCACATCGTAATCCTGATTCATTAACAAGCAAATTGCGTTTGTGTCCGCACAAATCGCTGATGACGTAGGGCGATAGCGATGCAGCTGCAACACACCACAACCACGATCGTGATCTTTATCGCCCCGGCTGACTGCGATTTTCTCTGACGCGGCACTGTTCCTTCGCATAACCAGTTTGTATCATTGAAGGACAACATTTGAAGCAATCTTTTTTTTCCTCTCTGGACAACTTGGGAAATGACCAATTGAAAATCGTTGCATAAGTGTGCAAAAAATAGTGAAATGGGGAGAAGACGTCATTTCGTGAAGCCATTTCGAGTAATTATGACCGGAATTCGATTCTATTGTCGCTCGCACTTAGCTAATAATAAGAGCACTTTTCACGAAAAGATGCTGGAATTTTTTTCCTGGCAGTCTATGTCCAGTCGTTTTTCGTCGAAGTTTTTCTCATCTAGTTCGTCGTAGGATTACGACGACGGCGCCGGAAGCTTTTTACCGTCAGGGTGTGAAGCAAGGAGCAAAGACTACGATCTCAAAGGCAGCTTCAACAGTACTTCCTATGTTGGGTTTTTTTCTGGGTTTTTTTTCCAGCATTAGATAGCCTTTAGAGAAGGAGAAGAGAAATTTGGAATTCAGATGGGTGAAGAGCATCAGATGATCAGTTTACCTAACGAAGCAACTCGTTACACTTGCATGAACAAAGCTGAAAATGAATTGATGATTGAAAGTCGTCAGCGACGTTCTACACTTTACACCAGTGACGTAATAAAGGCTACTTTATGCGACATCCTCGCGTCATTCCCGTAGGTGTAAAACTCACGGGACACTCAGACCAGATCAGTCCTCTTTTCGCCTGGACTGATCTGGTCTGAGTGTCCCAATTCATTTTCTTTCTGGATTTATGGGGAATTTTTCTCGTCGTAGTCGATTTAGATTTCTTCGAGATTTACTGGAGCTCAGCCTTTAACTCATTCCGAGTGTTGCAGAAATTTCTGCATTCACCTCCAGGCAACTTCTTTGGTTCCGCTAAGAGTCATTTGTCCAGAATCCGTATCCAATTATATTTTCCGGTTGGATAAAAGTTTTTCGGCGGAAAAACGTGTCCTTGCTGGATTCGTTACTATCCAGTAAAAATTTGTCCGCGGACAACGCAACGAGTAGCGGAAATACGCGTCTACTCGTTTTGCCTCTGGGGATGTTTCTGCAGGAACACAAACAGGTCCCGCAGCGAAGTGCCGTAATACAGACTTTGAACCAGCAATTTCACTAGATAATGTAGGATAACGATTGAAAAAAGAAATCATCGACTTTTTTTTGTTTCCATAGTATTTATCCTCCCAGTGTCAAATTTATCGGATATTAGCTCAGGATATCATCTACAAAGCGGAAAGTTTGGGAGAGAGCATGAGCAGCTCCATTGATTGTCTACTCGCCCGCAGCGCTTGTACGTGCTGTCGCATGAGTGACATGAGTCGCATGACACGTTGTCAGGTGCGTCGTAGGAAACATCGATCTGCGAAGGAGTTTCCCATGGCATTTTTCATTATAATCAGGGGGAATTGAAATCGCTCAATTTACAGGTGATCCACACTCATAACCCTATCTTTTCGTGGAGGAATCACCACATCGTCATTTTCGGTATGCTGCCTTTGAATGGTACGGATATCAAAAAGAAGGGTGCCAGTCAATATCTCCCGCTGAGTTGTTTTCGGGAATTTGCTTCAAAATTAAAATTCCTTTCCAAAAATTCTATTTAGCAGCGATTCTTGTGACTCGAGCGGAAAACGACTTCGATACATGCTTGGTACTAACTGCATCCTCAAGGGACATCGCTTGTAGTCCCATCCCGTTTATACTCTCTTGAAAGGAGAGGTAGCTTTTCTTTAACGAAATCTCTCCGCTCTTCGAGTCGTCATAATCTTAGATAAGAAATTTAAGCAAATTTCAGAAATCAAGTAGGCACCAGGATGAGGAAACGATATTTGCTTGAGAGCGGCGGCGATTTTCCCGCGAACTCGTCCTCGTTTCCATCCTCCAATGCCCCTTAAATTGGACGGATGGCTTCGGCGGCTAAAAAGTTGCTAAAAATGCTGCGCAAAGCTCAGGCTGTGCTGTGGACGAACATGATCTCCACGTAAAAGCTGTCAGCGATCCTTCTACTTACGCCTTATACCAGTTAATTGACTTTCCCTCATCGCGGCTATGAACTAGCCGCGCACAATTATTCAGATTCGAAAATCCCAAGTGTGTTCCGTCCACTATGGACGAGTTTCCTCGCTTAACTTGTATGGTGTAGCGCAAGCTGTAAAGTGGCTGTTATGGAAGAGAGCGTTGCTATATAATTGTTTTCTAGCCTCGTACCCGACGAGTGATCGTGAAAAGAAGGGAAAAAGTGAGGAGAGAGGACGGTTGTTGTCTACTTTAATCAGTCAACGGAAGCAGAGACTTCTGTTTCACATTTTGATTTAGCTTCAGAAAATCCAACGGTGGATCCTACGATGGTAATCCGTACAGTTGTAGGATTTGTTGTTTTCCTTTTCGGGAATGATCGGCAACTTCCTTCAAATCGAAACCATTTTCCTGTGATTACAACCTATGTATTTAGTTATATGGACATCTAGAACAGGCACGGAGAACCTGCCTGGAGACTTACGGTCATACGAGAAACTATGTGATTACCAGAGCTTATGTGATGATGGAAATATCATGAATTTTTTTACTGGTCCAAGTACCTAGTCATGACTCCGCAAATTGAAAAAATGTGGACTAGTCCCAGCATTCTAACGTCAATCTGGTCACCTGTCAGTTGGTGTCAATCAACCAGCACGTGACCATATTGAAGTACTTTGGGTCTCATTTTTCGCTCAGCTGCGTCACCTTATTGCTTATCCCATTATTTGTCAATTCTACAAGCTGAACGATAACATTGCAGGCGTTGATCATTCCCCCTGCGATACGCGAACGCTGTCGACCGCAATTCAGAATCGTCTGAGTTTTATAGATAGTTTTGTAGTAGAAGGATGTATAACGTCTGTAACAGAGAGAATTACTCTTGCCTTCCTCTTGAAAAGCAGTGTAGTTGATTTCAGTAGACCGAAAAGAACGCTGTAGAGCTGATTTTTTTTTTACAAAAGGTTGTCTTCTGCGTGCAGTACTTTGGAAATTCCCAGAAAAAAACAACTTCACTTCAAATTTTTCAGCCTTTTCTCACAGAGCGCTCAGAATCTACATGAAAACGAAAATGAACTGCATGAAATGCAAGAACTTGTATTGTTCTTTGAGAAAGGAGCTGAATTTGTGATCACACCTCCTTCTGTTCACAGGCACAAATGTAATGTTTAACAAATGTAATGTTTAAAAAAGCTGTTAGTGGATTTCTTAAGCAAACAGTTACAGGTTTCTTGGCTTCTAATAAGAAACGCAGTTATGTATTACCCATTTTTTATGTCGTATATTTGTATTATTTGTTCCTTAAAGTGTCTGACGTTAATCAATTGGGATGCGCCTCCACGTTCACTTCAATTCAGAATCGTTTGAGGTTTACGAACGTGTAACTGGCCTATACGATGACTTGTGGAGGCTGGCCGATGTGTCAAGTCAGTGTTTTATCCTCCCAGACAAGACCAGTACCAATTTATTGACCCCGGAGGGATGAAGGGCTTGGTGAGCACTAGGGCGGATTCGAACCTCCAATCGATCGTGCAGGCAGCGGAACCTCTTACCGCCCGCGCTACACCCGCCCCCAAAAAGCAGATTCATTACCATCGTTGTAGAAAAGTTGTGTTAGGTCACTGTCAGACCATGCCATGCTCTTTCAATATCTGTTGCGTTTCGATGAAGCACTGAACTTTTTTTCCTCATCACTTCTCTTCGGATGCGAAAAAGGGAATCCGAAGCTGCGAACAAGTCTGGAAGAACTTGAACAGGGCGCGTATTGCGCAAGCGCCCAAACACCACACACCAAAAACACTAATCATCGCTATCGGCATCGGCGATTTTTGAGCTGCGAAGGGATGGAGAAGGGAGATGACAGGCAAGTGAGTGTCCATGATTTTTTTTCATAAGTTTCTGATCTACGACTAATCAGTTTAAGGACGAAAGTGTCCCAATTGGCAGAAGCAGATTTATCGGATCAGGTGGATCTGAAAGTGAACGAGTGCTAAACATATTCGCAGCCAGCGAAAATCCCTCCAAACGGTTCCTTCTTAATTAGCTTTATCCTTTCTAAAAAAAACTTCCGATCTCCACTTCCTTAGTCTTAAGGCACCACAATCTTCTTTGTATATATGAGGTGTCTTCCCGATATGATCTACACTCAATGAAAAATGTCTGGATGAGGAAATTATGTGAGATATTGGCGAGTTCATGGAATCAGAAATCTATTCAGCTTCTTCGACAAAACGCCACTGGGTACTGATAAACAAGATTTATCTAAAAGAAAAACTCCATTTTGGATCAATCGATCGATCAAGCGATCAAGAGACTGAAAAAAAATAGTTCCATCTTGATTCCGAAGCGATGTAATCAACTACAGTTGATCTACGATCGGAAACACATTTTTGCTCCAAGAGTGCCGTTCTAAGAAAAATTCACGGACGAGTTTGTGGATCTAGCGAACCGAATTAATCATCGTATTAATCATGTACGTATCTCCGCTCTTTGTGATGGTCTTTCGCTTTTTCGCCCCACCCCTCTTATAAAATTCACGTTATTTAACTACAGTCCAGTGAACATGTGTATGCGATTGTTTTTAATCAATACAGATCAAGAAATTAAACATTAGTTAAGGGCTCTTAGAGTTCACTATGCAGATTAGGAATATGAACGTGGCTCCGCTCATTTTCACCTTAACGTCCTGAAACGGTTCGTGGAAAACGCCCTTAATTCCTACGAAGTGAGTTGGAACGCGCTGCCCGTGTGCAAGCCCCAAGTCCGATTGAGGAAGCAGTCGAAAATCGATGAGGTCTCCTCAGCAGCGTATTCGAGTGAAATCAGCGAAAAGAGTGCTGCGGGTATTGGAATGTGTACAAAAGGTTGACGCGTTCTTACGTACTTCGTAGGAATAAACGCATTTCCCATGTCGTTTCTTTTAGGAGGTTTCCGGGAAATTAAGAGTGGCCACGTTCGCATTCGGAATCTACACCCTGAACTCTGTCTTCTTCCACCAGATTTCCACACTACGTCAACTTCATGAAGGCTACCTATAAATATTCTTTAGGCGTGTCTCCAAGCTTCTGAGGGAAGATTCAAAGAAATCTCCACTCCTCATGAAGATTGTCCCTTTTATGTTAAGAATCTATGGCGCATGAATTGGCAAATGAAGCTTAGCAAGCTCTCACCAACCAACGGAAGTGTTGTCGACGCAAAACCAGTTTCATTGTTCAGAAAAAACAACGCAGAGTTGGTTGTGAAGGGGAATGGGGAAGTATTAGAATTGACAAAAGGATCTGAGGGAATTCCGAATGTACGCTACGAGCAATCCAGGACATTATTTGTGGGGAAATTTTGTTCATAGTTTGCTAAAAAAAAATTATACCACAATCCTTCTTGAAGCCTAAGGTAGCTTAGCACAAAGTTATTATTACTACTTATTACTACCATTATTATTCAACTAAACCGAAAGTAACTTAAGCCAGTTAAAATTTCCCGATTTTCCCTTTCCCCTTTCCCTAATATCGAATATTCGAAACTTTATTTGGGGAACTCAAATAAAGTGAATTAGCATTCATTGGATGAAAACTTCATTCGAACGGAAATCCCATTGTGGAATATGAAAAAAGCAATCCGATTTCATAAGGGAGGTTTGTAAAAATAACCTATGATTATGGATTAACTTATGGAGTAGAACAAAGTAATAAAAATTTTAAAAGTGCAACTATTCTATACATGTAATCTATTCAAACATGTGCCATGTTATTTATTCAAACACATGAATATTAAAATCTTTTAAAAAAATTTACAAAGAGCTACAGAAAATCATAGAAATGAACAGACATAAGGTTTTGCAATTAACACCTCTGGCAAATCTTCATGGGTAGATTCCGAATAGGTTTCGGTCAAAGTAGCGTTAAATGATTTGACGATTCTTGACTCATGCGCCTGAATTTTGAGAGTAAATCCAGGGCAACAATTGAAATAGGTGTAAAATGTAGGAACAGATGAGAACACCTGCTACAGTAATGAACGGGCGCACCCGAAGCGGCGTGATGGGATCAGTGATTAACGGCAACATACCACGGATCTAAGTGGGTGCGGATTTCAGGTGGAGTATTCTTACACGAAATCATAGATTATGGAGAAGGGGGTGATTCCGTCCATTTCTTCCTAATTGCCGTAAAAACGGCCCGGAAAATGAGGCGCCGCACAAAGCTGGCGCGCTCCAGTTGAACTCCCGGTAGAAAATAGTGCGCCAAAACGCCTGAAGCCATATCTTCCGGGCCGTTTTTTACGGCAGTTAGGAAGAAATGAACAGAATCACCCCCGTCTCCGTAGTTTCCCATCCTGTATACGAATCTGCACCACCTCAGATTCGTGGGGTGATGCCTTTAGGGGCACCGTGGGAAATTGTGACGCCTGGTGATCTAAGCATGTAAAGAGTAAAAAAGAGGGTTCTGTTCCAGATAAACTTCTAAAAAAACTTAGTACAGTGTTGTGCAAAAATTAAGGACGGAGATAGGTAAAATAACATGACATTGTATTAACTACTCAGTGGAAATGAATACTCCACCAGAAATCCGTGCCACTCCAGATTCGTGGGGTGATGCCTCTACAGTCGGAGGTTCGCTAGCCTGCTTCTTCTTGCAAACGCGAATAAAGCTAGATAAGGTCCCGCATGGGTCGCAACCGCCACCTGCAACCGCGCCGCTTCGGAAACAATCGCAGCTGCACCAAGCTTATGTCGTTTTGACCCGACCGTGCCAATAGAAGTCGAATTTCTCTGCTCAGGATCGCTATATGGTACAATACCGAAAAATTGGAGAACATTAATGTTTTTGAACCATTCCATGTGTTACGAAATGTTCGACTTTCAATGAATCTCGACATAGTCAGTTGTCGCATTTATTCTCTATGAGGTGTACACGAGTTTGTTAATTGATTTAATTGGCTAACTTTTCGCCAGATACGCCTTCTTCAGTCTGTCTCGGATTGGAGAAGCCTGGTGGTGACCACCGCTGACCTATTAATCACAAGAGCGAATCTTCTATGTTCTGCTTGGGTCTGAAACATCAGCAGTACGATTTTTCGGAACCGTTTCTTCTTGTAACTTCTTCGTTCATTTTTGTGTAACTGGTTGCATTTCTAATAATGAAAACGACTAAAAATGCTAACCTGATAGAATCTAACTTCTAGCATATCTGGAAGTAAGGCGGATCCTACACGAAATCCATCGGATGATCTGGATGTGGACGATTCAAGCAGAATATGTGCAGAATTCGGAACAGAACATAGAAAACATCTATGTATTGGAGACCAGCCAATAACATTTTCTAGGAGTGTTACTGATCCTTAACCCATAATAATTCTTAGTTGTAGGTCAGCAAATCAACTTATAGCAGATCTCGTTTTCGAACATTCATCACAGTCGTTTTCCCTATTGTTTTCTCTTTTTTCTTTAGGGTTACTGAAGACTAATGGATAGCAAAGTCATAAGAGGATCTGAGGTCTCTGCTTTTTTCAAAATCTTTTCAACAACATTCCAGCGAGCAATGATCAGCTCGACTCATCTCATCGTCGTTACCGTTTTCACATCTCACCAATAAAACTCGTTCTCGCTCTCACTAACCTCAATCCTCAGCCCACTATGCAACATCCAGGGGCCGCTGTAAATGACGCCATAAAAAGGTGTCTTTCCACGATCACATTCAACGAAACGTCATCCGTATCAAATCATGTCTCAATCTCAAAACCAACTGAACTCCTGCTGGGAGGGACTGAACTTGAAACTTAGTAACTAAAATACGAGGCTGTGGCTATTTTTTTGCGGGTTAGGAAGTCAGTAGTTGATCTATGTACTTCTGGATTGAACAAATGGATTATTATCAACGGCGCTACACACCTGCATCCCTAAGGAACACTAAGGATCTGTCTGCAGAAAATCCAAGAAATTGCTCTCTTCCCTAGAATTAGTCTTACGAACGCAGTTCAAACAAAATGTAATCTTTTAAAAAAATTAATATAGAAACTGAGCAAACAACACGTGACTTAAACGTTTCCAAAGTACTAATCCGTCACATATTCATGCCACTTTTATAATGGGCTGTTAATTAATTGAAGCGGTTTTTCAACTACATTGGATAATTTTTTTCTAAGCGCACCGCATCATTCGTCAAGAACACACATTTTTGTCTTAAAAGGATAAAGAATAAAGTCACTGGCGTATCAATCCACTTGGGATGCGCCAACGGGATGTACTGCAATTCATAATCGTTGAGGCTTTGGAACGCGTGTTGGCCTGTACAATGACTTGCGAGGGCCAGCCGATCATCAAGTCAGTGTTTATATCCTCCCAGACAAGTCTGGTACCAATTTATCGACCCCGAAGGGATGAAAGGCTTGGTTTGCACTAGGGCGGTTTTGAACCCTCCACCGTGTGGCTACAACGGACCTCTAACCGACTGCGCCACACCCGTCCTTTGTATATCTTAACCCTGAAAAAATAAAAGAGTCATGGAATACTGCATAATATAACCAAAATTTTTTCCGCACAATCTATGTACGTCGAGGATCATATGCCCTTAGGACGCAATTATCCAGGTCTCAGCCCTGTTATTAAGTAGCTACAGCAAACTTGTTTCATCAAAAAGGATCTCAGAGAGCTTTAAGTTCCTTTTTTTGGAGTAAGGCCAATCATTCGATTGATCTCACACTAACAATTTGATTGATATCCAAATATAATGTTGAAGATCAAATCTGGACAAGTTATGGAGAATGTGTTCTGTCGAAGAATTACCATTTTTTTGTATTGTTGTTTGGAAATGTCCGCAAACGGATGCGTCATCTTCAAGGAGGAACTGCGATCCGGAGGACCACCTACTGTGGATTATGTGGATCCTCGTCAAACTGTCGAGATCACTTCGCAGACCAACGGTCGGTCACCCTTTGTCAAACGAGATTAGGGGTAGGAGATTGACTCGGTTTTTTCGTATTTTTATAAAATGTTTTATTTCTGGTGAAAAAGTTTAAAAAATTTAGTTTAATACTTTTGAGTAATTCGAAAAATTTTGGTGATTTCATTTCTTCTGATTCTTGATAGATGGAGCAAATAGCTGCGTTTACTTACGAACGCGGCTTGAAACTACCAATTACATAGGGTATATAATATAACACAATATAAAAGTTAAAAAGATATAATAATATATAATAGTGGAGGTAACATTATATAATAAGAAGATGAAA